>NW_006262075.1:6125108-6201313 GCF_000493195.1 Citrus x clementina | reverse complement strand
GTTTCCAGAAAAATTTCTTTTTGGGGGGATTTAAAATCCCGGCAGAAAATTTGGGGGGGTTTTTTTTTCCTCTTTTTTTTTTTCCCCCCTTTCCCCCCCCCCCCCCCCCCCCCCCGCCCCCCCCCCCCCGCCTCCCAAAAAAAAAAAAAAAAAACCAAAAGCCGTACTGCTCTTTCCCCTGTGAAATTGCAAATTCAATAAATTTTTATTCTGATATATTTGTATATTGCCTGCAGAGACTACTCAAAGACATACGCTCGGTCTAAGTACTATGATGAAGCAAAACCTTGGAATGAAAGGTGTGATGTTGCATTTCCTTGTGCCTCCCAGAATGAAATAGATCAGTCTGATGCCATTAATTTGGTTAATTCAGGTTGTCGTATACTTGTAGAAGGTAGTAATTCCATGTGATGTGTAGTAGCTTTTATCATCTGTTTATTGTTTTTTAATGAGAAAAATAGATTACTGACTATTTACTTGCTGACTAGGTTCAAATATGCCATGTACACCTGAAGCAGTTGATGTTCTGAAAAAAGCTAATGTTCTCATAGCCCCTGCAATGGCTGCTGGTGCTGGAGGGGTTCGTTACTCAATTTTTTACAGCACATGCTTTTTAGATGCATTTTCAGTCTGAATACTTAAATAGAATCACTGCTTGTCTAATTTGCTTTGAGTCAGGTATATTCTGACAAAATAATGACAAAGATGACCGATAATTATATGGCATCTAATTAACAGCTTAATTTGAAGCTTTTTTAATTGTTTAATGAATGATATACTTAAATTTAATGAATGATATTTTTTTTATTCATAGAAGTTGCAATCTTTACATTATATACTGTAACAAAATATAGGAAGGAAACAGTAAACACTGCACTTTCATATATACTTTATTAATCAAACTACAAGATTATATATAGGCTTGAAGCTAACATAGACTAGGAGTCTTATCTTAGCAAAGTCCTTTATTCTAGGGATAAAAACAAAAAATAAGTAGATAGAACATATCATGTAAAACAACCACCAGATAAGGATAACTCTATTTTTTCAAATTCTGCCACACTCCCCCTCAAGCTGGACAAAAAACATTGAACATTCCCAGCTTGTCTACCAACTTTTCAAACACTGGTTTGACTAATCCTTTAGTAAGAAGATCTGCAGTTTGTTGAGATGTAGGCACATATGTCATAGAAATTACTCCTTCTTCTATCTTCTCCTTGATGAAATGCCGGTCAACCTCAACATGCTTAGTTCTATCATGATGTACTGGATTATGAGAAATATCTATGGCTGCCTTATTGTCACAATAAAGTTTCATAGGTTGAATATCTGCGATTTTTAGCTCCCCTAATAATAGTTTCAGCCATAACAACTCACAGATACCTTGAGCTACTGCTCTGAACTCTGCTTCAGCACTACTTCTTGCCACAACTGACTGTTTTTTACTTCTCCAAGTTACTAAATTCCCCCATACAAATGTGCAATAGCCCGACGTAGATCTTCTATCCTTAATTGAACCAGCCCAATCAGCGTCTGTGAAGGCTTCAACACTTCTTGCCTCATTCTTTTTGAAGAGAAGACCTTTTCCTGGAGTTCCTTTAAGATATCTCAGGATTCGATAAACAGCTTCCATATGTTCCTCGCATGGAGCATGCATGAATTGACTTACAACACTAACCGCAAAAGCAATATCAGGTCTATTGTGGGAAAGATAGATGAGTTTCCCAACAAGTCGCTGATATCTCCCTCTCTCAACAGGAATACTCTCCTTCAAGTCTCCTAATTTCAAATTTGCATCCATTGGTGTGTCTACAGGCTTACAACCTATCATTCCTGTTTCTTTCAAAAGGTCTATAACATATTTCCTTTGAGAAACAGATATGCCTATGTTATTTCTTGCCACTTCCATGCCTAGAAAGTATCTTAGGGATCCAAGGTCCTTTATGTCAAATTCTGTTGCAAGAATTTTCTTTAATCTCTTTATTTCAACAATATCATTCCCAGTCAATATTATATCATCAACATAAACAATAAGAACAGTAATCTTACCATCCTTATGTCTATAAAATAACGTGTGGTCTGTCTGAGCTTATTTGTATTCTTGCTGTTGTATAGCCCTAGAGAATCTGTCAAACCAAGCTCTAGGTGACTGTTTCAGTCCATAGAGTGATTTTTTCAATTTACACACTAGTCCTCTTCCTTCCTTATCAAATCCAGGTGGCAACTCCATGTAAACTTCCTCTACTAAGTCTCCGTTAAGAAAAGCATTCTTAACATCTAATTGTTGAAGTGGCCAATCCAAGTTTGCAGCCAAGGATAATAGAACTCGAATTGTATTTAATTTAGCGACTGGAGCAAATGTTTCCTGGTAATCAATCCCGTATGTTTGAGTGAACCCCTTTGCTACTAGTCGTGCCTTATACCTCTCTATTGATCCATCAGACCTATACTTGACAGTAAAAACCCATTTACAACCCACTGGAACCTTTCCTTTTGGTTTTTGTACCAGCTCCCATGTTCCCATCTGTTCTAGAGCACTCATCTCCTCCATAACAGTCTGTCTCCACTTCGAGTCTTCTAACGCTTCTTGAATATTCTTTGGAATTTGTACACCTGAAAGATTAGTAACAAATGCTCGAAGAGAAGGTGACAGTCGGTCATAGGTCACATAATTAGAAATAGGATATTGAGCACAAGATCTAATCCCCTTTCTTAAGGCTATAGGAACATCAAGATCAGCAATTTCAGGTTTAAGAACAGTATTTTGAGGCTGTATACCTTCATTCAGTTCGGTCTCTTGACAGTGCTGTCGGTGAACAGGTTCCTCAACTCTTTGCGGATTATTCCGTCGTGAATAAACACGTAGCTCTTGTTGTTGCTGTGTTTCTCCCCCTGTCTTGAAATTTTCATCATCAGTAGACTTCATTGGCTGAGATGAATTTTGAGTTGTTTCTAATGAAGACAAATCTGATTGAGACTGACACGGCTGAACGGCAGTGAGTTTAGGTGGAGATAACAATTCTGAAGACTGGGGAAAAATTGGAGATGGTAAGGACGCTTCCCAAAAATTCCCTTCATTAGAACTCTCCCCCTGAAGGGAATTCTGGGCATAGAAAGGGTGAGTTTCAAAAAAGGTAACATCCATAGAAATGAAATATTTGTGCTGTTCAGGAGAATAACATCGATAACCTTTTTGAGTGGCTGAGTAACCTAAAAAAATACACTTATGAGCTCTAGGATCTAGCTTTGTTTGAGCCAAACTATGGACATGGACAAAGGAAGTACAACCAAAGACTTTAAGTGGCAGATCCGTACATACTCGAGTGTGTGGATAATATTGGAGAAACATGTTAAGTGGAGTTTGGTAATTAAGAACCTTAGAAGGCATGCGATTAATTAAGTACGATGCCGTAAGAATAGCATCTCCCCAGAATTGTTTAGGTACATTGGTAGTGAACATAAGAGACCGTGCTACTTCAAGTAGATGACGATTTTTTCTTTCGGAGACACCATTTTGTTGTGGAGTATAAACACAAGAACTTTGGTGTATAATCCCATGGTGTGAAAGAAATTGACTAAGAGAAGTGTTAAAAAATTCTCTACCATTATCAGTACGTAAAATCTAGATTTTGGCTTGGATCATGGAGTGAAAATTTTTAAAGGTTTGTGCTGCGTCAGATTTATCCTTTAATAGATACACCCAACAGATTCGTGTGTGATCATCAATAAAAGTAAGGAACCATTTTATACCCGTAAGGTTTGAGACACGAGAAGGTCCCCATATGTCACTATGAATCATTGCAAAAGGTCTGGAAGGTTTGTATGATTGAGAAGGAAAATAGGAACGCTGATGTTTAGCCAATTGACATACTTCACAATGAATCATAAGAGAATCTTTATTACGAAATAATTCAGGAAACAAATTTCTTAAATATGGAAAGCTAGGATGACCTAACCTACGATGCCACAACATTATTTTTTGTTCCCTAGACATAGAAAGAGATCCACAGTCAGCAGTATGAGCTTGTTTATTCACGTTGAAATCCTCAAAATAGTAAAGTCCCCCATGTTCCCTAGCACTGCCAATCCTCCTCCCCGAAATTAGGTCCTGAAATTCACAAAAGGAGTGCGAAAAATTAGCAACACAATTAAGATCTTTAGTGATTTGGCTGACAGAGAGTAGATTGCAAGATAATTTAGGAACATGGAGAACTGATTTGAGAATTATGCTAGGAGTAATCTTTATAGTGCCCATCCCTGCAACAACTGAAAGTGAACCATCAGCTATCCTTACTTTAAAATGATCTGGACTAGGAGCATAAGAAGAGAAAAAATGAATGCAGCCTGTCATGTGATCTGTGGCGCTAGAATCAATGATCCAGGGATCTGGAACCTTGGCAGAAGCATGAAAAACTGTTGGGATCTGGAAAATACCTTTTTGGGCCAGCAAAGAGGACGAAGGAATAGGGGTTAAAAGTTTTTGAAGCTGCTCAAGTTGTTCTTTGGTAAATGATGGAATCACACTGCTTACACCTTCCTTTAGAACACTTTGATCAGTGTCAGTTGCAGATTGAAATCCTTTTGGACTTCGCTTATTGCCTCTATTGTCTTTCCAATTTGTTGGTTTACCATGTAGCCTCCAACAACGCTCTTTGGTGTGATTCGGTTTGTGGCAATGATCACACCACAGCTGGCCACCTTTGTTGGAATTATTAGATCCCTGAACAGCCAAAGCAGACATTTCAGGTGCTATAAGTGATTTTGGCTCCCCAAGCATGACCCGTTTACGACTCTCTTCTCGTCTGACTTCAGCAAAGATTTCTCGGATGGAAGTTAATGGTTTAGTGCCAAGTATACGACCACGAACATCATCAAGCTCCTTATTAAGACTAGCCAAAAAGTCATAAATTCGATCTTTATCCACCAGTTTTTTGTATCGAGCACCATCATCAATACACCTCCATTCACACTCATTGAATAGATCTAATTCCTGCCAAAGATTCTTCAGAGAGTTAAAATAATGGGTTACATCCATATCACCTTGTTTCAAGTTACGAGCCATATTCCTCAATTCAAACAGCTGTGATGAATTTTCCAAATCCGAGTAAGTTTCTTTGACAGCTTCCCACAGTTCAGCAGCTGTTTGGTAAAATAAATATGTCTGCCCGATGTTTGGTTCCATTGAGTTAACCAGCCATGCCATAACGATAGAATTTTCAGCATCCCATATTTGAAATGCAGGATCATTTTCATCTGGCCTTTGCTTTTGGCCAAGGAGATAGCCAAGTTTTCCACGCCCTCGAATTACCATTTGAACAGAACGAGACCATGGGAGAAAGTTCTTTCCGTTGAGTTTGTGGGATGTAATTTGAAGTGATGTATTTTCAGTAATTGCAGTGTGAACAATTGTAGGAGTTGACAGAGAAGGAATCTGAGATGTTTCAGCAGATTCGGAAGAGTCAATACTCCTACTTGTGCCAGTCATGGCTATTTTTACCATGGTTTCCTTCAACTAATACCTAGCTCTGATACCATGTAACAAAATATAGGAAGGAAACAGTAAACACTGCACTTTCATATATACTTTATTAATCAAACTACAAGATTATATATAGGCTTGAAGCTAACATAGACTAGGAGTCTTATCTTAGCAAAGTCCTTTATTCTAGGGATAAAAACAAAAAATAAGTAGATAGAACATATCATGTAAAACAACCACCAGATAAGGATAACTCTATTTTTTCAAATTCTGCCACATATACTAGTCTGACTAGGCTATATAAGGAAGCTATAGGAAACTAGGAAAAATAAGCTATACAAGGAAAGGAAATAAATATATGCTATACAAGGAAAAAATAAATACATGTGCACAAAATTAGGCTATAATCTCTGACCTATAATCTCTGACTTTCAACACTCCCCCTCAAGCTGGCTTGAAGATATCTATCATTCCCAGCTTGGAATTCAGTGATTGAAAAACTTGTTTTGATAATCCCTTGGTGAGAATATCAGCTACTTGCTTTTGAGTAGTAACATATGGAATGCATATTAGGCCTCTCTCCAGCTTCTCTTTTATAAAGTGCCTATCAATCTCGATATGTTTTGTCCTATCATGTTGGACTGGATTATGAGCAATGCTAATGGCAGCTTTATTATCACAATACAGTCTCATTGATTCAGCTTTCCATACCTTCAACTCCATTAGAAACATTCTCAACCACATAAGCTCGCAAATTCCCAATGCCATTGCTCTAAACTCAGCTTCAGCACTTGATCTTGCAACCACTGGTTGTTTCTTGCTTCTCCAAGTAACTAGATTTCCCCCAACAAATGTACAATAACCTGATGTTGACTTTCTATCAACCAATGATCCAGCCCAATCTGCATCTGTATATGCCTCAACCCTTAGGTGATTATTCTTAGAGAATAAAATGCCTTTTCCTGGAGATGTCTTCAAATATTTCAGTATCCTAAACACAGCTTCCATGTGCTCTACATTAGGAGAATGCATAAATTGACTCACAACGCCTACTGCAAATGTAATGTCTGGACGAGTATGACACAAATAGATTAGCTTTCCAACTAATCTTTGGTACTGTTCTTTATTAACCAAACTGCTTTTAGTAGTTGCCCCAAGTCTATGGTTGGATTCTATAGGAACATCGCTAGGTTTGCATCCCAACATCCCAGTTTCTTCCAAGAGATCCAAAATGTATTTCCTTTGTGACAAAAATATCCCTTTCCGAGACCTAGCCACTTCAATTCCGAGGAAGTATTTCAGAGAACCTAGGTCTTTAGTTTCAAACTCTTTGGTTAACAACATCTTGAGTCTCTCAATTTCATCTGTCATTTCCAGTCAAGATGATATCATCCACATACACAATAAGGACAGCGAGCTTATCTTCTTTACCATGCTTAAGAAACATGGTATGATCACTATGGCTTTGTCGATATCCACATTTGAGAATAAATCTTGTAAATCTGTCAAACCAGGCTCTTGGTGATTGCTTGAGCCCGTATAAGGACTTTTCCAGCTTGCAAACTTTTCCTGTTTCAAACATATTCTCAAACCCTGGTGGTGGATCCATATACACCTCCTCTTCTAAATCTCCATGGAGAAATGCATTCTTCACATCTAGCTGTTGTAATGGCCATTCAATTTGTGAGTGGTAATCTGTAATGACGGATTGTCAACAGAATTATTGGCTTGAACATGTTTAACGTTGATGCCAGAGCTGGATTCGCTCACATCTGACATTTTAAATCAGAATTTTTAAAGTCACAGCACAAGATAAAACCCTAAAGGTATTGGCGGCTGAAAATTTGTTGAAAAACAAAAAACTGCCCAGAAACCCTAACTTGGGCTCTGATACCATGAGAAAAATAGTGGGAAGATATTTTTTTATTCATAGAAGTTGCAATCTTTACATTATATACTAGTCTGACTAGGCTATATAAGGAAGCTATAGGAAACTAGGAAAAATAAGCTATACAAGGAAAGGAAATAAATATATGCTATACAAGGAAAAAATAAATACATGTGCACAAAATTAGGCTATAATCTCTTACCTATAATCTCTGACTTTCAACAAATGACAAAGATGACCGATAATTATATGGCATCTAATTAACAGCTTAATTTGAAGCTTTTTTAATTGTTTAATGAATGATATACTTAAATTTCATGCTGCAATAGAAAAGGCAAGGATTTTTTAAAAAGTATTAACATTCATAAAGGAGTTGACTGTTTGACTGATAGGAGTCCTTATCAACATTAAGGCTTGACTGTATATTCATTCCTGCATTTGAGTATGTGTTTTGGATTTTCTTACTAGTTTCATTTATTCATCTACATTTTGAATCTGTATTATATCTGTAATCTGGTTATCTGCAGGTTGTTGCAGGAGAACTTGAACTAAACCAGGAGTGCAATATGGTGCACTGGTCGCCCGAGGACTTTGAATCTAAATTACAAGTATGACACCCAATACTTCAAATCTTGCTCTCAAATAGCTTAATCTTGAATGCAAATAGCTTCAAGCTTTTCTTTCCTTTTCCTTTTCATTCGAGCTGAGAACGACATAGCTGCAAGCATTAATTGTAACTATTAGCTGTCTTAATATTCGGGGTCTTTTTGACCAAGCTGACAAAGTTCGTTAAGTTGTTTGCTTGTGGAAAACTTATATTGTGGGTGACTCTAGGAACAGTTAATAATCATCCATTTGGTCATGCTGTGGAAATGAAATCAACTGAATATTTTTATTAGATATAATGCTAAAATGGAATTGAGGAAAAAAAATACTATCTTCTTTTGGTTTGTTTGGTGCTGTTACTGTAATCAGTTAATGTGGGTGTATTCTTGTTTTCCATTTTGACAGGAAGCTATGAAACAGACATATCAGAGAGCCCTCAAAGCAGCAACAGATTTTGGTTATCAGAAAGAGAGTCCAGAGTGAGTGTTTTTTTATGCTAACATCATTATCTCAAATAAGATTTACTCTGCTATAGCATTTCTTTAAATTTTCTTCCTGGCAAAATAAAATGCCATCCTTCATTTTTTATTAGTAACTCTTCAAGCAAGTCATACTATCACTCAGCTCAGGGAAGGGGGGAGTGGTGGTGGCTTGTGGGGGTGAAAACAATTTTTTTTGAAAAAAAAAAAGCCTGCAGTGATGTTATTATTTTCCATTTCAATGCAAAATCAAGTTGTCATTCTGATTTTTCTTCTATTAATTGTTCCTCAGGGCTTTGGTGCATGGAGCAGTCATCTCATCGTTTCTTACTATTGCTCAAGCCATGACTGACCAAGGGTGTGTATAGAGCAGAAGCACCATGTACAATTCTTTTTCATAACCCTGGAATTGGTTCCGGTTCACCAACAGCTCATCGGCAGCTCTTATGGTAAAAGAAATATTAACAAAGTGTACCAAATCCCTTTGTAACATATATGTAATGCAATAGTTGAGACTTAAATTATGGAAAGTTATTGTTACACCCATTATGTTAGAACAATGTTTAGATAATAGTAGAATCATAGTCCCTGCCTGGCTTCTCGTCAATTTTTTTATTACAGCAGCATTGTAAAGACTTGGTCAGCAGAATTTGGAAATAAAGGTCAATTTATCATTTTTTTTCCACCTTAGTTTTACTTTTACCATAGCTAAAGCACCTGTGACACAATCTTAAGACATTTTAGCACTAAACAAGTTGTTAATTTGCCTCAAATGGTCTTATGTTAATAGTCAATAGAGGTGCTGACATTAATAGTCTGTAAGCTGGAGGCTCCAACAAGTGTGAAGTTATCTTTGAGAAAATTGTGTATACCTGGAATTTGTGCAGTTGATCAAGTCCTTGAGAGTGTAGTTGCTGGGTATAATTTGATCGATTATCTAAGTGTGTTTGATTGCTCAGGGTTAAAAAGTCCATGAGTTATCTGGCCTTACCGACCTCAGTGAATTCATGCTAGTTCACAGTTTGATATTTCAATGGCTTCGTATCAAGGAACTGAAGCTCCAGGCGGTCGAAATTGAAGGGCCACCAAGAGATAAATGTAGCCTCATGTAAGAATCTGAAGTCCTTGAACTTCAAGAGGGCTTACCTAACAGATGAGTGGCTCTGCTACCTAATTACTGAACTTCCTTTCCTGGAGCGAATGGTTTTGAATAACTGTCACGTGTTGAGGAGTATTAAGATTTCAAGTCTCAGTAAGAAGAAATAGATGGTCATTAGATGTTTAGAGTTGGCTGAAGTCAAGAAGGCTCCTCATTTAAGTACATTCCAATGCAAAGGTTAATATCCTTCTCTGTAGGTGCTATGGCTTTGTTGGAAACTTCTCTACCTTAAGTGCAAAAATCCCAGCATTGAAGTACGAGATGAGTGTGTTAAACTTCTCGAAATGTTCCATAGTTTTTCCAAGGTGGTGAAGTTGCTAGAGTACTGGAGTTATGAATATTGCCCTTGAGGCAATTCAACTTTGTTTCAAGAAGCTTCTTCTGTTTTAAGGTACTGCATATTTTCTGTTCATGAGGATTTGATACCTGCATGACATTGCTGTATCCCACTCTAGTCCACTTTATTAATCAGTCTTCTACATGCTTATAACACATAATCGCTTTGCTTGTTGCCTTGTAATTGTGATTCATTTTATGACAGTAGGATTGCTTGATGCTGCAAATCTCATCCCATCTCTTGTAATTGCCTTTTGATAGTTGATAATAATGAATGAGAATTTTTTTTCTTTTTTTCCCTCTCATCTTTGTTACTAGCATTTTATTTGTGCAACCAGGAATCCATACAATGCCTGCAAATTCGTGACTATTGTGTTTTCTGAAAAATGATGATAATAAGAATGTCTTTACCTAAGAAATTCCTTTAATAAGCAGATCTCCTTTTGCAATCTTCCAAAATCAAAATAAAATTAACAGAAAGCATAATTGATGGTCATTATTTGGTGTAAAGAGTAAACAAGTAAACGAAGATAATAACAATATTTAATTAAGAATTATTTTGGAATTTACAAAGATGTGCACAACTAAAACTAATTTTCAAAATTTATTAAATGGGTGCTTAATCAAGAAATCTTTTGCATGCCCAAGGCAGATATTTATTAGCAATATATCTGGATATTACTTAATTATAACAATATGGTCTTCAACAGAGTATATATCCTGATCAAATAAGCTCATCTCCCTTTCAAAACCCGCCAAAATCAGACAAAAAGTTAGCCAGGAAAAAAAAAATCAATAATCATCTAATGGTGTACTCAACTCTGTAAGTGAAACAATCTTCTTCCAGATGTAGTCACCCTTAACAATATACCTCTTCACATCTTTGCCAGGCACAGAATAGTTGCCATCTTCAATCTCAAATTCCTCCATACACTGTTCCCAACATGAGATGAGACGGGATCTGCAGCATTGAGCTATCCCACCTTCATTAACGGGCAGCTTCTTGTACGAAAACTTGAACTGGAAAAACACATATATAAATGAATAGCGACATGCAACATTTGTTGTAAGCATGTAGAAGGCATTATCTTAGGCTCTAATTATTAAACAATTGAAAAGGCAAAAGTAATCTTACGAGTGGGAAAAGGTGTCTAAATCAAAACTGTCACTAACAAAATGAAGACCACTCATGTATACCAGAAAAACAAATTAAAGAGACAAACTTGTCATTTTATATGTGGAGACGAGGAATAAATTTTCACACGTAAATGTGAACCATAGCTAATAACATTGAGAACACTCGCATTAAAAGGAGAGGTTTAAAGGATATATAAAATAGACTTCTAAACTTAACATTTTGCTCAATTTTTCTCTGAAACATTAGCAATATGTGACAACCACATATCAACTTTTCATTCAAAATATTAGCTTCCTTAAGCATCCTGCTGATAGCTGTGTTTGGACTTCCCCCAACATCAAAAATTTGGTATAACTTTACTTCTTTCTCTTAAGTTGAATTAAACACCTAAATTTCGAACGAGGAACATTTTAAGACAAATTGATTTTTCGATGGTTATCTATGTGTCTATGTTAATATAATGGCTATCACAATTTTACCAAAGAATCAGTAAACAAACATGCAACATTTGGTTTTACATAGAGATGAATGCTTCCCTTCAGTACTTAATTGAAGTTGACAACACATTGTATATAAAATTTAAGTTGATTTCCTAAGATAGCTCTCATCATTAATTGCTCATTTAGTTCCTGCTTCCTTTCAAAAGAAAAACCTAATGTTGTTCAAGAATATAAGATGTGAACTAGAGTAATTTGATTTCCTAAAACAGTCGTTAACCATTTATCATAATACTTTTCTTGAGTTTTAGCTTATTTGCAGCTAGTTATAGGACCTATCAGCATAGTGCGGCAACCAATATAGGCTTGAATAGTTTGACTGTTTATCAGAATATTAGCTTCCTTAAGCATATATACCGATATCTGCATTTGGACTTCTCCCACATCAAAACAGTTTACAAACAAATGTAGTTCCTTCTCCAAAATGGTACCTTCTTAGTTTTTGAAAATTGACGTTTCCATGATCTCTCTGTTTCTGGATTAATACAATGGCTGACTCATGCTTGTCAAAGAATCTTTAAGCAAACATGTAACATTTAGTGTTATGCAGATGAAGTTTTCCCTAAAATTAGCATTATCTATGAAGGAAAAATATGTTGATTTCCTAATTAGATAGCTCAGCATTACTTGCTTAGTTCTTGCTTTCCTTCTAACGAAAATGCTAATGTTGTTCAATAACCTACGAGATGTAAATTAGAGTAACTGGATTCCTTAAAACAGTTGATCATAATCGTTTATCACAATAACCTTCTGTACTTTTTACCTTAAGTTATTTGCAAATAGTCAGCGGAACTATTATTAGATGAAGTAACGAATGGAACTATTGTGAGTTGCATCTCACAAATATGGAGCAAGTATTCAATTCTTTGAAATAGAAAACATGCAGAACCTTGAAAAAGAAATTTTCATATTGATGAGCATAATTTATATACATATTTTACCCTTAATTATATAATTACTAGTTATTTTTATTTGTTATTTTTAATTAATTAAATTATTTTATTGAATAGGGGATTAATTGAAGATTATGGATAAAAAAGGATATAAGGGAGCTCAATTTTGGAAGCGTTAATTAATTGATTTTAGAAGCAATTAGACATACATGCATGTGGAAGTGAAGCTGAAGAAACCGAAGCTAGTAAATTAACTGATCTAGCACATGAAGAAGAATTTAAGCATAACATTGGCTTTAGCTTAGTTAAGTTACACGTCCACGGCTTTGTAATATTTGGAAAGCAATTTAAATGGGACCCGCACTTGGCTTTCATAATTGGAAAAGGAATCTTAAAGCAATTCCAAAGGTGGTCACGTGTGAGAGCTAAAGGAAATAAAAGGCAAGCCTTTTGGCTTTAGGATTTAAGAGATGGGGCCCATTTCAAAGATTATAAAAGGGAGTTTTGGCTTTTGGAGAAGGAGGCGGCCAGAGGACAGAAACAAAAGGCTGGAAGAGAGCAATCGGCAGTAGCAATATTTCGGCTTCCATGGCTGATTTTATTTTTTTTGTTGCTCACAATTCAAGTATGTCTAGCTAATTTTCTTATACTGAGGTTAAAGATGAAACCCTATTCAATAAAATAATTATCTTTTTATTTAATTAATTCCCTATATATGTTCTTTGATGATTATGGTTTTTATTTCACATGATTAATTGAATGTTAATAAAATCTTTTCATCAATTCTGTCATGCATTATTGATTGTTAGGATTAATATTCGATTAATTCTATGCTTGGATCTATAAAATTTATACATGATTATCTTTGATTTTATGTCTTTCATTAAATTGTTTACATGGAGTGCTTAGGAAACTTTGACTCTTTGTTATTCAATATGTTTACATGAGATTCTTAGATGTCATATTATTAAGCAGAAAAAGAACCTACATTAGATTTAATTACTTGGGCTTAATTGTTATATCCATGAGATGACATAGATTGATTTCGAGTTGTCACTCTAAAATTGGGGATTAATTAATAATTAGATAATTACTAGTTGAATAGTGGTGGATTCTGAAACCTTGGTAATTCTTATCTTATTGAATTCTCCTTTATTTTAATTGCTTCTTTAGTTTAATTGGTTTAATTTTCTTAAAAACTCAATTTGCTCAACTAGGTTAGAATTAATATTAATTTTAGATTTAAATTAGACTTTTCAATTTATAACAATCCCTGTGGGATCGACCTCGTTACCACTATTCTATCTCTAGATTCGTGCGCTTGCGAGTACATTAAAATTTTCACAACAAGTTTTTGGCGCCGTTGCCGGGGATTGTGCTAGAAAGTCAGTTTAATCTAGGTTGATTTGATTCTTCCACTAGTTATAATTTAGATTGTCTTTTATATTTTTTTAATTAAAAAAAACACAAAAAAAAAAATTTATTTGTCTTTAAATTCATTGTTTGGTTGTTTGATTTCTTTTATTTAATTTTTATTATTGTTGATTTGTTTTATTTTATTTTTTTTTCTTTCTTTCCTTGTCTAGTTAGTTTGTGAGTGTTTGGGAACGTGATTTAACAAATCGTTTGGTTAAAAGAGAGTCGAAAATTGATAGTAGTCAAACTAGTTCTTTAGAAGTGATGGATGACCCAAATAGACTATTGCCAATACTTCCACCAATGCAAGCAGAGAAAACCCTTAGAGAATATTTTTCACCACTTGCAGCCAACCAACCATCTTGTATTGTGTTGCCACAAACCACAGCAACACACTTTGAACTCAAGCCCTCTGTCATTCAACTTTTACCATCTTTCCATGGGTTAGAGAGAGAGGATCCATATTTGCACATTAAGGAATTTCTTGACATATGCTCTACATTCCGTTTTCAAAATTTTAATGATGAGTCAATTAAGCTTCGTATGTTCCCTTTCTCATTAAAAGACAAAGCAAAAGCTTGGTTGAATTCACTTCCTGCTGGATCTATTAGTACATGGGATGAATTGAGTAATAAGTTTCTCACCAAGTTTTTCCCCATGTCTAAAACAAATGCCCTTAGGAGAGAGATAAGTGATTTTTATCAAAGAGAGGGTGAGCAATTTTACGAGTGTTGGGAAAGATTCAATGATTTACTCCTCAAGTGTCCCCACCATGGTTTTGAAAAATGGAGACTTATACAATGCTTTTATAACGGTTTAACCATGTCAAATCGTCATATGGTAGAGTCTATGAATGGTGGGAGATTTTTGAACTTACATGAAGGGGCTGCATGGGATTTCTTTAATTCACTTTCTGAGAATTCTCAACAGTGGGATTTTTCAAATCAAAGAGAAAAATCATCTCAAGTTTCTAGAAAGGGGTTATATGAAGTTAAGGATGACTTTGATGTGAAAGCCACTCTAGCTACGCTTTCTAGGAAAGTAGATGCCTTAGCTCTGAACAAATCCATGAATCATCATCCTAGTGTAGCTAATGAGGTTTGTGCTATTTGTTCTAACTTGTCTCATACAGCACAGAATTATCCATCATTACCAGCCTATCAAGAGGCTTATTCTGAGCAGGTACATGCCTTACAATCATATGAGAAAACCTCCAATAGTCCATATTCATCCACATATAATCCTAATTGGAAGAATCACCCTAATTTTTCTTGGAAACAAAATCAACATTTGTCAAACCAAGGAGGACAACAATTTAACATGCCCAATCAACAATTTGTCCCTCATAACCAAGTATATCCTCCTGCCCAACAACCTATGTCTCAATTTGTTGCACCCCAACAAAGAAAGCCTTCTTTAGAGGATACACTTCAAAATTTCATTCAGTCAACCCAACAAGCTTTTCAGTCAAACACTCAAGCTATTCTAAAGCTTGAACATCAATTTGGTCAATTAGCAACTACTGTAGCTGAGAGAGAAAAAGGAAAATTTCCAAGTCAACCAATTCCTAATCCCAAAGGAGTGCACGAAGTTGGATCGAGTTCAAGCCATCAACATGAAGAAGCAAAATCTGTTATGACCTTGAGAAGAGGAAAATTATTTGACAACAAAGTAGAGGTTCAAACAAGGAAGATATCTGAGCCTACTTCTTCAGATTCAGTTCCATCACAAGACTCATCACCAAATGATCCTGAAGAAAGTGGCCCGCCAGCTTACATTCCCAAGGCTCCTTTTCCTCAAAGGTTAACAAAGGTAAAGAAAGGGACTTCAACAGGTGAGATTATGGAAATCTTCAAATAGGTAAGTATAAACATCCATTTACTCGATGCTATTAAGCAAGTTCCTTCATATGCAAAGTTTTTGAAAGATTTATGCACTAAAAAGAGAAATTTGCATGTCACTAAAAAAGCGTTTTTAACTGAACAAACTAGCAATTTACTTCAATGTAAAATGCCACCAAAATTTAAGGACCCTGGTTCTCCTACTATCTCATGTGTTATAGGGAACCAATGTTTTGATAAAGCATTATTGGATTTAGGCGCTAGTGTTAATCTCTTGCCTTACTCTGTTTACATGCAACTTGGACTAGGGGAATTAAAGCCAACTTCTATTATTTTGCAACTTGCTGATAGGTCAATGAAAATACCTCGTGGTATTATAGAGGATGTGTTGATACAGATTGATAAATTTTATTATCCTGTTGATTTTATCGTTATTGATACTCAGCATGTACATGATCCTAAGAAACACACTCCAGTTATTCTAGGTCGTCCTTTCTTAGCTACAGCTGATGCTCTTATTAATTGCAGGAATGGAAACATGCAGCTATCTTTTGGTAATATGACCATGGAATTGAATATTTTTAATGTTACCAAGCAGCCACAAGAAGAAGATGAATTTGTTGACGCGAATATGATAGAGGAATTAGTAGAAGATTCATTCATTTCAAATCATAATGATGATCCATTAGAGGCATGTCTAACTCATCCTGATTTATCTTTTAATGATGACAGTGCAATTGCAGAAGTCAGCGCTTTACTTGATGCACCTCTAATTACGGACACAACTAAATGGAAGGCAAGGTTAGAATTACTGCCTCATTCTGAGAAGAAAATTGGCCCACCTGCGGAGGCACCACCAAAATTGGAACTCAAAGCACTGCCCGACACTTTGGAATATGCATTCTTGGGAGAATCTGACACTCTACCTGTTATTATTTCTTCTTCCCTCGATCTTGAGCAAAAAGGTCAGTTGTTAGGTATTCTAAAAGAGCATAAGGAGGCAATAGGATGGACCATTGCTGATATTAAAGGTATTAATCCAGTAGATTGCATGCATCGTATTCATCTTGAAGAAAATGCTAAACCTATTAGGGAGATGCAACGTAGGCTAAATCCTAACATGAAAGAAGTGGTAAGAGCTGAAGTAATCAAATTATTAGATGCAGGAATTATTTATCCTATTTCAGATAGCTCTTGGGTTAGCCCTGTGCAAGTTGTTCCTACGAAATCTGGTATTACAGTAGTTACTAATGCTAATAATGAATTAATTCCCACTAGAGTAACTACAGGTTGGCGTGTTTGTATTGATTATAGAAAATTGAATTCATTTACAAGAAAAGATCATTTTCCTCTTCCATTTATTGATCAAATGCTTGATAGACTTGCAGGTCATGATTTTTATTGTTTTCTAGATGGATATTCAGGTTATAATCAGATCCCTATAGCTCCAGAGGACCAGGAGAAAACTACTTTTACTTGTCCATTTGGAACTTTTGCATATAGGAGAATGCCATTTGGTTTATGCAATGCACCTGCTACCTTTCAAAGATGCATGCTTAGTATTTTTTCTGATATGGCTGAGAGATTTCTTGAAGTATTCATGGATGATTTTTCTGTTTATGGAGATTCTTTTGATGAATGTTTACAGCATCTAACATTAGTTTTGCAGAGATGTAAAGAAAAGAACTTGGTTCTAAATTGGGAAAAATGTCACTTCATGGTAAAACAAGGTATTGTTCTTGGTCATATAATTTCCAGCAAAGGAATAGAAGTCGACAAAGCTAAGGTGGATTTAATTTCTAATCTTCCACATCCCAAATCTGTAAAAGAAGTAAGATCTTTCCTTGGACATGCTGGTTTTTATAGAAGATTCATTAAAGATTTTAGTAAAATTTCTAGACCTTTATGCAATTTACTTGTTAAGGATGCACCTTTTATCTTTGATGAATCTTGTCTTGATGGTTTTGCAAAGCTTAAGAAATTGTTGACTTCTTCACCTATCATTCAACCACCTAATTGGGATTTGCCTTTTGAAATTATGTGTGATGCATCTGATTATGCTGTAGGAGCAGTTTTAGGACAAAGATTAGATCGTGTGCCTTATGTGATTTATTATGCTAGTATGACACTCAATGATGCACAGTTGAACTATTCAACTACAGAAAAAGAAATGCTAGCTGTGGTGTTTGCACTTGATAAATTCAGATCTTATCTTATAGGTTGTAAAGTGATTATTTTTACTGATCATGCTGCTTTAAAATATTTGTTTACTAAGAAAGATGCCAAGGCAAGATTGATTCGTTGGGTGTTGCTTTTACAAGAATTTGACATTGAATTTAGAGATAAAAAAGGTTCTGAAAATGTTGTGGCAGATCATTTATCTCGCCTTGATCTTAAATTTATTCCAGAATCTTTACCTTTGAATGAGTCTTTCCCAGATGAGCAACTTATGAGTGTAAATGTCGTACCATGGTTTGCTGATATAGTTAATTACCTTGCTACAGGTCAAATCCCAGAGCACTGGACTAAGCAAGATAGAACAAAGTTCTTTTCTAAAGTGAAAGATTTCTTTTGGGATGATCCCTATTTATTTAAATATTGTGCTGATCAGATTATTAGGCGATGTGTTCCCGATAATGAAATTCAAAGTGTTATCTCATTTTGCCATGAACAAGCTTGTGGAGGCCACTTTAGTGCTAAAAAGACAGCAACAAAAATTTTACAGTGTGGTTTTTATTGGCCTACTCTTTTTCATGACGCTTATATTTTCTGTTCTTTGTGTGATAGGTGCCAACGTATGGGTAGCATTTCAAAGCGGAACATGATGCCACTCAATCCTATTCTTGTGGTTGAGATCTTCGATGTATGGGGTATTGATTTCATGGGACCTTTTCCTCCATCTTTTGGTTATCAGTATATATTGGTTGCAGTGGACTATGTGTCGAAGTGGGTTGAAGCTATTCCATGCAAAACCAATGATCATAGGGTTGTAGTGAAATTCTTGAAGAGTAATATTCTGTCTCGTTTTGGTTTCCCTAGAACAATCATTAGTGATGGTGGCACCCATTTTTACAATAAACCTTTCAAAACTCTTTTGGACAAATATTCCATTACACATAAGGTTGCCACCCCATATCATCCTCAAACCAGTGGCCAAGTAGAGATTTCTAATAGAGAGATCAAGCAGATTCTAGAGAAAACAGTTAGGCCAGATAGAAAGGATTGGTCTTTGAGACTTGATGATGCATTGTGGGCATATAGGACTGCTTTTAAAACACCAATTGGGATGTCACCTTATCGACTTGTGTATGGAAAAGCATGTCATCTGCCAGTAGAGTTGGACCATCGTGCATATTGGGCGATCAAGAAATTCAATTTTGACATGCAGCAGGCTGGTTCCAAGAGAAGATTACAACTAGCAGAACTTGAAGAGATCAGGAATGATGCATATGAGAATGCCAAGATTTATAAACAGCGAATGAAAGTCTTTCATGACAAACACATTTTGAGAAAAGCCTTTACACCAGGTCAGAAAGTACTTTTATATAATTCCCGATTGCATCTCTTTCCAGGTAAGTTACGTTCTCGATGGTCTGGTCCTTTTATAGTTCGTACTGTTTTCCCTTATGGAGCAATTGAGATTGAAAACCCTAAAAATGGTGATTTATTTAAGGTCAATGGGCAAAGATTGAAACCATTTTTAGAGTTAAGAACACCAGAAGTTGAGGAGATACTTTTAGATGATCCTGTTTATCAGGATTAATTATGTCCATCTTTGCACTCTTGTTTTATTTTAATAGTAGGTTTTCTTCTCTTTGTTTGTTTTTCTTTTCTAGTATTTTTCTTTTCTAATGTTTTCTTTTTAGTTGTTCTTTTTTTTTAAAGCTTTCTCAGCCCATCCAGGTGTGTTCTCTCCAACTTTCTTTTTATTATTTATGTTTATTATTATTATTATTATTATTATTATTATTTCTTTCATTTGTTTGCATGCATATCTTTTGTTTGTGCAACATTGAGGACAATGTTCCAAATAAGTTTGGGGGTGGGAATAGTGTGTGTTTTGTTTGTTAAAAAAAACAAAAACAAAACAACAAAAAAAATTAAAAATTTTAAATAAAAATTAAAAAAAATTTGTTGTTTTTTGTTTTTATGTGAAAAGCCAATGATAAAAATTTGATTGATAATGAATATGGTTTTTAGAAAGGGTTGAATATTGTCTTAGTTTATACTTGATTCTTGTGTTAGTTCCTCTTGATTGAGATTCTTTACACCATGAGCACTAATATTAATTCTTTCGTAATTTTGACTTGAAATTTGATATTGACGCAGCCTGTGTTGAGAATTTTAGATAGAGTAAATGACTGTTTGTCTTGATTCTTATCTCCACAATACAAAATAGTATACACGGGCACCAAAGTCAGAAATAGCTACCTATAACCCTTAAGAGTGAAGCTATCCTTGAGTAATTTGGGCCTATGTACCACAAGTATGTAGAGGATAATCTACCATGAGAAGAAGGCTACCTTAAGGGGTAGAGTGAAAGCTCCTGACTATGGTTGAAAAAAAAAAAAGAGAAGAAAAAAAAAATCAAGTGCATGTGCTGAAAAAAAAAATCAAAAGAAAATGCACATAAAAGCCTGTGAGAGAAAAAAATTGGAGATCAAGATGATAAGATTAGTTTGACCTACTCTGTTCTTTGTTTGAGGCGAAGGCTGTTGATGTTGAGGATTTTGGGAATGGATTTGATTGAATTGATTTCACACACACACTACAAGAATCGAAAGAGAGGTGGGATTGACTATTGAATTAAAGTTAGAACTTTGCTAATATTTGAAATTTTCTTTGAGCTATATAATTTTTGCAATCTTTGAGGCTATTTTTCATGGTTTATTTAAAGTTTTTCGTTCTTTTGATTTAATTTAATTAATTTATTTTTTTTTAAATGATGTTTGTGGGTATCATCACTGAAGCCCTCACGAGACTATAACTCGTCCACTAGGGCCGCCTAGGGGTTTAAAGGCTTGTTGCATGTGCTAAATGCAATCGCGATTACCTGCGAAAGTGGTTTAGTTAGGATTTACTTTTTGTGTTGTTATTTTTATTTTTGTTTTAAATTTTAGTTTTGCTCGAGGACTAGCAAAATCTAAGTTTGGGGGTATTTGATGAGCATAATTTATATACATATTTTACCCTTAATTATATAATTACTAGTTATTTTTATTTGTTATTTTTAATTAATTAAATTATTTTATTGAATAGGGGATTAATTGAAGATTATGGATAAAAAAGGATATAAGGGAGCTCAATTTTGGAAGCGTTAATTAATTGATTTTAGAAGCAATTAGACATACATGCATGTGGAAGTGAAGCCGAAGAAACCGAAGCTAGTAAATTAATTGATCTAGCACATGAAGAAGAATTTAAGCATAACATTGGCTTTAGCTTAGTTAAGTTACACGTCCACGGCTTTGTAATATTTGGAAAGCAATTTAAATGGGACCCGCACTTGGCTTTCATAATTGGAAAAGGAATCTTAAAGCAATTCCAAAGGTGGTCACGTGTGAGAGCTAAAGGAAATAAAAGGCAAGCCTTTTGGCTTTAGGATTTAAGAGATGGGGCCCATTTCAAAGATTATAAAAGGGAGTTTTGGCTTTTGGAGAAGGAGGCGGCCAGAGGACAGAAACAAAAGGCTGGAAGAGAGCAATCGGCAGTAGCAATATTTCGGCTTCCATGGCTGATTTTATTTTTTTTGTTGCTCACAATTCAAGTATGTCTAGCTAATTTTCTTATACTGAGGTTAAAGATGAAACCCTATTCAATAAAATAATTATCTTTTTATTTAATTAATTCCTTATATATGTTCTTTGATGATTATGGTTTTTATTTCACATGATTAATTGAATGTTAATAAAATCTTTTCATCAATTCTGTCATGCATTATTGATTGTTAGGATTAATATTCGATTAATTCTATGCTTGGATCTATAAAATTTATACATGATTATCTTTGATTTTATGTCTTTCATTAAATTGTTTACATGGAGTGCTTAGGAAACTTTGACTCTTTGTTATTCAATATGTTTACATGAGATTCTTAGATGTCATATTATTAAGCAGAAAAAGAACCTACATTAGATTTAATTACTTGGGCTTAATTGTTATATCCATGAGATGACATAGATTGATTTCGAGTTGTCACTCTAAAATTGGGGATTAATTAATAATTAGATAATTACTAGTTGAATAGTGGTGGATTCTGAAACCTTGGTAATTCTTATCTTATTGAATTCTCCTTTATTTTAATTGCTTCTTTAGTTTAATTGGTTTAATTTTCTTAAAAACTCAATTTGCTCAACCAGGTTAGAATTAATATTAATTTTAGATTTAAATTAGACTTTTCAATTTATAACAATCCCTGTGGGATCGACCTCGTTACCACTATTCTATCTCTAGATTCGTGCGCTTGCGAGTACATTAAAATTTTCACAACACATATAAAGGAAATTATGGTCCTATTATGACAGTCTTTGCATGGAGTGATATCCAAAGCGCGTCATCTATAGCATCTATCACAGCAACACTCAAACATCCTAGAGTTGGGTAAATGGTCAAATGCTTGACATTACGAAGCGGGGAAGGATGGATTTGCCTCACTTCTTCTGGAAAAATCAAATTCTTGACAAAATAAAATTGAAAAATGTTAAAAAGTTTAAAGAAAATTGTCTAGAAGAGGGAAGAAATAGGATAATGAAGAATCAGCAAGAAGAAACATACTTCACCCAGAAACTTCGCAGTGTGTCCATATCACTTCAACATATTTAACATAACATTAAGTGTCCATATTGTTTGAGGGAAATACTTCGGCGAGACCAGAAGTGATGAGCAGATAGTTGGTGGCAGAGTTCTGCGAGCAGGTGTGTCCTGTAAGATCCTGGTAGCAGGGGAACAGGAGCAGGGCTATTCTGCTCGTCCACGAATATTCCATTCACGAGGACGAACTCCTGTTAAAGGCATAAGGCCATTCCTGCTAGGGGTCGAGGCGAGGAGACCCAGTCAACGACAGTTGGCAGGACGTGCGTTCCTATCCGAGAATCAAGGCACGAAGTCCATCTCCATTCGCCCACAATGACGACATTGGGGCATCTACATCCGAGGGTGGGCAGAATAATGGACGTGGACTACGGAAGACCGGGATTCAGAGGAAGTCTATAAAAAGGTAGCCAACGAAGGTAAAAGGGTTAGATTTTTTGCTATTAGAACTAAGAAAAGAAATTTTTGAGAACGGAGATTAAAAAGAAGCCATAAGATTCGTAGCAAACATTCCCAGAACCCCTATTTCTGACTTGAGCGTCGGAGGGTTTGCACCGGGAAAACAACCGGCGTACTCTGACTTGTCTGTGTGCACAGGAACCTCTGGAGAAGAAGCTTTACGAGGAGAGATCCTGGTCGTGGTGAAGTTGATCGAGCAGAGACCCTGGTCATAGAACGAGGACAACCAGAATCTTGCATCAACATTATGGCGCCGTCTGTGGGGATCTGAGCAAAAAGCTTCTGTTGATAGCAAGAAGAGAAGGAAAGCAATTGAAAAGCAATGGAGATAGGAGGAAGTAGCGCACAAGGGGGGGATATGAGGCTTAACGATTCCGTGACGCTGAGGGAGATAGCCAGCGAAGCACGGAAAAAAGCCATGTTCGACCGGATAGAACGGATGGAAAAGCAGATGGAGACCTTGACAACCATCTTGCATGAACTGCGGAGCAAGCCAAGGGTACCCCAAGAGGAAAGGGTGAGAGGTGGTGGAGTGGCACCAGGTCCCGATAGTGTGAGGAGAAGCCAAACCACCAGGAGATTTGGTGGTGAGAGAGGTAACATACCTTTACGGGGAGAATTTCATAGAGAGGAAGAGCAGTCCCCGGCAAGACAGATTTTTGACGAGGACGACGGGGTGGTGAATGCAGAGTAAACAGAGTTGAGGCAACACTTGCATGATGTAGAGCAAGAGCAGGATCAAGTTGCAGCACGTGACCCTGGTCGTGCAGTGCAGCTGGAGGAGGAAGTGCGCAGGCTAGCGCAGATAATTGACAACATGCAAGGAAGGAGCAGAGCTCCTGGTTAGAGGATAATGCTGGACAGAGAATCACCGCTCGCAGCAGAGATCATGAGGGTAATTATTCCGAGAGATTTCCGCCTCCCAGACCTCAGATACTCGGGAAAAACTGATCCGTTGGTGCACATAGAACGCTTCAACGACATAACTGGGGTACAAGGATTATCTCAATCCTAAATGTGCAGGGTGTTCCCACTATCCCTTGAGGGACGTGCACGAGAGTGGTACAGGAAACTTCCTCGAGGCAGCATTAAAACCTTCGAGCAGATGTGCCAGGAATTCGCAGAGCAGTTTAGTGGGGCAATGACACCAGAAGATGACATGATGGAGCTGAAAAGCATGAAACAGGGGGAGCAGGAAACCCTTCGGGAATTCATCAAGAGGTTTCATCGTGTAGTCCTCGACTTGGGGGCCTTCAACCACCCTCAGACGTTAAGGGGATTGAAAGAATGGGTGAAGATAGGAAGGTTGTGGTACAACTTAAGAAGCCCAGTTATTCAGACGTATGCGGCCGCATACGAGCAGGCTAAGAGAGACATTGAGATTGAAGAGGAGAAGGCCGCACGGATTAAAACAGACCAGTTAGAAGGGTTAGGGAGGAAAGAGAAGAGAGCATTACCAGGGAATGGGCTGATCAGGAGGAGGGACCACCAGACCTCGGGTAGTGGAGTAGGAGGTCGGATAACTGCTTACCAGCCCCATCAGAGGCCACCACAGTATCAGCGCAGCAGGGCGCAACCTCCTCGTTCCCCAGCTAGGGAGCCTTGGAGAAGGCATGATTCGGCATATGGTAGTCTTCATCAATATTCCCACGGTAGCAGAGGGAGCAGACCAGAAGTACTGTCAACGCCCCCAACTCAGAACGGAGCAAACAGAGAAAGAGCAGTGCACCTGATCGACCAGAACCAGGACTATGGGCGGTATACTTCCTTGAAGATGTCACTGGATGAGGTGTATGAAGCCATAAAGGATCGAGGGCTGCTGTGCCTCCTTACCCCAATAACAAAGCCATCCAATAGGAGGAATATGGGACGCTATTGTAAGTTCCATGGCACTCATGGCCACACCACAGCAGATTGCAGGGATCTCAAGACCCGGGTTGAAGATTTGGTGAGAAATCGATATCTGGACGAGTTTATAGATGGGACATTCCCAATGGTAGCATCAACAAATGAAGGGGAGCAGAGTGACAGGAATTTGAGGCGCGAGCAGCCTACAGTAAGGGTGATAGCTGGGGGCCTAACATTGGCTGGAGATTCCAACAGGTCGAAGAAGAATTATGCTAGATACGCCATGACCAGCAAAGAGGTATTCTTCAACACCCCAGCAGCCAAACGTGCAAGAGTTAGGCAAGTGCCAATCATGTGGACAGATGAGGATGAGGAAGGGATTTTATACCCTCACGAGGATGCTTTGGTCATCAAGGCCACTGTTGCTAGCAAGAAGTTTGACAGGATACTAGTTGACACAGGGAGCTCAGTTGACGTATTGTTTAAGTCAACCCTGGAGGAGATGGGAATAGCAGACCGGAAGCTGGAATATACCAACACCTCCTTGAAAGGGTTTGGAGGAGGAAAGCTGATTCCTCTGGGCATGGTCGAGCTGCCTATCACAATTGGGAGTTCCCTGACAGAAAGGACAATGATGCTGGACTTTGTGGTGGTAGACGAAGAAGGTCCTTACCAGATGATCCTAGGCCGGCCATTTCTGAGGATGAGCAAAGCGGTGCTGTCCAACCATTATCTGGCTCTGAAGTACCGGGTGAATGGGGTAGTTGGAGTGGTACGAGGAGACCAGAGGATCGCAAGAAGCTGTTACTCCTCGGCAGCAAGGGAAGCAATGCAGATAACATCCCTCGATACCCGAGTAGAAAACAAGAAGGGCCATATAGGGTCAAACAGATGGTGGGACCCGGAGCTTACAAGTTGGTTCGTACGGACGGCCACGAGGTGAAACGCCCATGGAACGCAGCACACCTCCGAAAATACTTCCAGTAAGACTTGTTCACATTTTAAAGCAATTTCTGCTCGTGCTCTTTATCTTTTATTTTTATGTTTTACGTCAAAGCAAGTTCATGTAAAATCAAAACCTGCAATTAATGGAACGTCGAGGAATGTCATTCACTTGAAACTGTGATAAATCTTCTAAGGCATGCAAAGGCTCACCAAGTCTCAAAGCCTGTTTTATGGCGAGACAGAAGCCAAACATGCCAGGATCTGCTCGACCACGTGAAGGCGAGCCGAATCCCCAAGCATCGAAGAAGTCAATAAGGCATGCAAAGGCTCATCAAGTCTCCAAGCCTGTTTTATGGCGAGACAGAAGCTAAGCATGCCAGGATCTGCTCGACCACGTGAAGGCGAGCAGAATCCCCAAGCAACGAAGAAGTCACTAAGGCATGCAAAGGCTCACTAAGTCTCAAAGCCTGTTTTAGTGCGAGACAGAAGCCAAGCATGCCAGGATCTGCTCGACCACGTGAAGGCGAGCAGAATCCCCAAGCATCGAAGAAGTCACTAAGGCATGCAAAAGCTCACCAAGTCTCAAAGCCTGTTTATAGCGAGACCAGAAGCCAAGCGTGCCAGGATCTGCTCGACCACGAGAAGGCGAGCAGAATCCCAAGCATTGAAGAATTTACTAAGGCATGCAAATGCTTGTCAAGTCTCAAAGCCTGTTTTATGGCAAGACAGAAGCCAAGCGTGCCAGGATCTGCTCGACCACGAGAAGGCGAGCAGAATCCCAATCCTTGAAGAATCAAAGGCATGCAAAGGCTCGTCAAGTCTCAAAGCCTGTTTTATGGCGAGACAGAAGCCAACCGTGTCAGGATCTGCTCGACCACGAGAAGGCGAGCAGAATCTCAATCCTTGAAGAATCAAAGGCATGCAAAGGCTCGTCAAGTCTCAAAGTCTGTTTTATGGCGAGACAGAAGCCAAGCGTGCCAGGATCTGCTCGACCACGAGAAGGCGAGTAGAATCTCAATCCTTGAAGAATCAAAGCCAGGCAAAGGCTCATCAAGTCTCAAAGCCTGATTTATGGCGAGACAGAAGCCAAGCGTGCCAGGATCTGCTCGACCACAAGAAGGCGAGCAGAATCCCAATCCTTGAAGAATTGAAGGCACGCAAAGGCTCGTCAAGTCTAAAAGCCTATTTATGGCAAGACCAGAAGCCAAGCGTGCCAGGATCTGCTCGACCACGAGAAGGCGAGCAGAGTCCAAAGCATTCGAAAAAATTCCTAAGGCATGCAAAGGCTCACTAAGTCTCAAAGCCTGTCTTATGGCGAGACCCGAAGCCAAGCATGCCAGGATCTGCTCGACCACGCGAAGGCGAGCAGAATCCCAAGCATTGAAGAATTTTCAAAGGCATGTGGCAAAACCATGTGCCAAGCCAGAACCTGCTCGACCAGACAAAGACGAGCAGATTCTCAAACGAAAAATAACTCATGATTACAACACAAGAAAGTAATAAAAAACATCTTTATTAATTTGTTAGTAATTAACAAAGCAGATAATTTCCAAACGTTGTTAATTACAATACAAGAAATAGAATAAGAGGACGGTGGGTCCGTAAGCCGAGCAGCCTCAGTCGGTTGGTCCACCTCAGGCGCTGGGGGAGTATCACCAGTCACGTCCGGGGGGGTGCTCGCCTCACCCACATCAACAGGAGTGGCACGAGGAGGGGAGTTTTCCTCAACTATGATAGGCTCCAACCCTTCGGCATCTTCCTTTGCAGCCTCCTCGTCTATATGTTGGGCGACACCAGCTGCAAGGTCGTCCATCTTCAGGTCAGGGTGCTGCTTCCCGAGGACGGCCATGATGCAACGATAGGAATGCCGAAGCCCCTGGTCGTACTGGTTGTCAGCCTCCTTCTCCAAATTCTCGACCTGAGCTCGCTGGGAATCGCGGAGAGATTCGAGCTGAGCCTCGTACGCAGCTTTCTGCCTTTGCAGATCCTCCTTGACCTTAGTCAGCTCTTCCTCGAGAGTAATGACATTTGCTTGAGCAAGAGATTCCTGCTCTATCAACTTCAGAATCTCGAGATTCAAGTCTCCCGCTTTCTTCTCGGCAGCATCGGCTCTGGTCGTCGCCGATTGAATGTCCTCTTTCATCCTCCGGTCGTAACGGCCAACCTTGGCCTTATAGTAGGTGGTCATGCAGCTGAGGTGGAAGGCGCTATACTGCATGGCCCCTACCAGCTCGCCCAAGGTGCAGCCATCAAAGTCCTCCAGGTCCTTCTTGCTCACGAGTTTAGATAACTCATTGAGATAGGGGACCATGTGTTCTGCTCGGCTGTCAGGTAAGTGAGACCGAGGCCCGACAGGAGGAGAAGAGGAAGCAGAATCAGTGGCCGCTCCACTAGTTTCCCCGACTTTGGCAGGAGCAGGAGGTAAAGTCTTCAAGGGAGAAACCTGCTGCACGATGTTGGCCCGCTTTGCAGTAGGGGCGTCCTTATTTTGGTCCCTCTTCGTGGTTTGAGGTCGAGAACGTTTCATGTTCAGAGCCCCAATCACAGCATCCTCCATCCTATGACCAGGGAGTATCAAGCGAGACTCGAGCAAGTTGTATGTAGTTATCAGCTCCTAGTTCGAGCAGGAATTGGCTAGCACAGCCTCGACCCGTTTGAGCTGGTCAGGTTTGAGCGAGAAATGAACACCCCAAGAAACTACAACACAAACAGACACTTGGTTAGAGACAAACCAATAGAGCGAGAACAATTACGGATACAAGACATCTAAAACGAGCAGGCAACCTGGGACCGTGAAACGGGGTGGGACGCGATAATCCTTCCCGTCTATTTGTGCAACTTGACCCCAAGGACCCCCAGCAAAAAAGAATTTCCTCTTCCAATTCCCACCACCACCAGTAGGGAGGTCGGTTATAGGTTTCCTGGTCTTGGTATTATATTGAAAGTAGTACCAGCCGACATCTTTGGGGCTGCTCTTTAGCTGGTACAGGTGCTTCACCTCATTAACTGTGGGCTCGCTTTGGCAACATCTGTCCCACAATATGAACAGACCAGAAAGTACTCTCCAACCGTTTGGGTTCAGCTGACCAGGAGATAGATTCAGCCCGTTAAGTATCCAGGCAAAGTAAGGTTGCACGGGACACCTCAGCCCATACTTAAAGCTATCCAGATACAGGGTAACGTATCCCCTAGGAGGCCGGCTAGGAGTATCCTTTTTTCCTGGGACCTTAAGAGGGATTTCACCAGGAATACTATACCTAAGCCGGAGGTCATTGAGCTCATCAAACGTGGTCATACATGTCATGTAGTCAATAGCGTAATCCCGCGATAGGGCTCTACCTCCTACGGTACTCCGCCCTTCTGGTCGCGATGCTCCTGATGGGGACACCTCGCCAGAATCATCTCCTCGGCCCTCACTCAGGGTGTTTTCCGAGCCAGAAGACCCCTATTCATCACTATTTCTGCTCGAAGAGGTTGTTTGGGGAGACATCCTCCTAGCGCTAGTGCCGACACTAGATCTAATGGGCTCTAAGGGGATCCCGGGGTCAAAAGCAGGATCAGTGAGCAGATTAGGCAGGAAGTCCAACTCATCGTCGTCAACCTCATTGACCTTCTCTTTACCTTCGACATTCCCTAAACTCTAACCACAACACCACCACTAACTACTACCCGAACAAAAGAGAAGAGAAATTATCTACAACTATTCGAGACCAATGAGATAGAAGAAATACCTGAAGTAATGGTTCAGTCGGTGAAAGACAGAGATGGAGGCCTTTATGCCAGAACTTCTTTGCTGGAGAGACAGAGACGAAGACGGAGGGAATGATGAATTTACTGTTTGAAAGGATTTAGGTTTGCCAGCATTTAACGGCACCAAATCCCAAGGGCCTCGTAATCGTTGGTTTGAAATTCAAATGGAGGGGTAGATTTCTACCACATCACCGCATCCGCAATTAAATACGACACGACTCTTGGCAGCCTTTTCCAGTCCCACGCAAGCAAAAACCGTTGAGTTTCTACTGCTGGTCCATTACATTACCCAACACCAGAAACTGGGGGACCGATGTTTGAGGGAAATACTTCGGCGAGACCAGAAGTGATGAGCAGATAGTTTGTGGCAGAGTCCTGCGAGCAGGTGTGTCCTGTAAGATCCTGGTAGCAGGGGAACAGGAGCAGGGCTATTCTGCTTGTCCACGAATATGCCATTCACGAGGACGAACTCCTGTTAAAGGCATAAGGCCATTCCTGCTAGGGGTCGAGGCGAGGAGACCCAGTCAACGACAGTTGGCAGGACATGCGTTCCTATCCGAGAATCAAGGCACGAAGTCCATCTCCATTCGCCCACAATGACGACATTGGGGCATCCACATCCGAGGGTGGGCAGAATAATGGGCGTGGACTACGGAAGACCGGGATTCAGAGGAAGCCTATAAAAAGGTAGCCAACGAAGGTAAAAAGGTTAGACTTTTTGCTATTAGAAATAAGAAAAGAAAGTTTCGAGAACGGAGATTAAAAAGAAGCCATAAGATTCGTGGCAAACATTCCCAGAACCCCTATTTCTGACTTGAACGTCGGAGGGTTTGCGCCGGGAAAACAACCGGCGTACTCTGATATGTCTATGTGCGCAGGAACCTCTGGAGAAGAAGCTTTACGAGAAGAGATCCTGGTCGTGGTGAAGTTGATCGAGCAAAGACCCTGGTCGTAGAACAAGGACAACCAGAATCTCGCATCAACACATATCATCAGTGATGAAACAGAGATCAGCTTCCGACAAAGTCAAAGCATCCTGAAATGAAGGATATGATAGAACCGCTATATTTAAAAATACGTAAATTAGGAGTTTCAGTCTGCACTTCTGCCAAACTCTCACAACCCATTATGCAGAATTGCTTAAGATGGAGCCTTGAAATCTTAACACTAGTAAATCTTGGACAAGAGTCTATGGTTAAGCTCTCAAGAAGGGGACAATTTGAAATGTGGCTGCAGAGCCACTCATTTGCAATGGAAGAAGCCCTACTGATTTTCAAGGATTTAAGATTCTTACAAAAGGCTACATTTATTTCACATGGTACGAATGGGACCTCAATAACAATTAAACGGAAACTCTCTCTCCTTTGATCACCACCCATTTAAGTTCTTTATTGTCGAATACCCTGATCTCATTGAGTTTATTACTATGACCGATTAACTCGAGACTTTTAAACCTTGCACAAGTACGGATACATAAGACCTCAATCAAAGGACACCCGGCAACTAAATTCTTAATAACTTGATCATCTGCATTAAGTTCTGATAGATGTAATTCTCTCAAAGAAGGTAACCACACACTTCTTGGCGACTCCAGCTTACTGCTAGTTAACACCAAGACATTTAATGATTTTGAACATAAAAACACCTACGGAAACTTGTACTGCCAACTATCCTCTCTTCCCCATTTTTGAAGTCTTCAGTATCATTATTTTGACATCACCCTCAAGTGCAAAGTAAATGCATTGGTCAATGAAAGGTTCAAATTTTAATAAAGATGGTCTTATAGGTTTGAGGTCAAGTGCAAACATCTTTATCCTAGCCTTCTCCTTCTTTCAGCTGTGAAGAGTTTCTTCTATGTAATTGAATGCCTTCCATAACTCCACTTCCATCAATTGAGCTTCTTTTTCATTTGGTACATCTCCACGGAATTTGATTAAAGAAAGTCGAATCAAATACCAAAAAGGGGAACCTACGCCACACTTGTGCCCATGTTTTAGACAATACGCTTGTTTGAACTACTTGCTTAAACTAAAGGAATGACAAAATGTGATGTTGTATTGGTTCCGGCAAATTAGATATCTTGTCCATACCCTCCATAACATCACCAGCATCCCTGAACCAGTCTCATTGCAATTGATGACATTTATTAGAGAGAAGCAGGAAGAAGATTGGGAAATTTACAAAATTAACCCAAATTTTTTTATAATTTTCACAACTGGCCCTCTAAAGTTTTTTCTATCATAATTAGCCAAACACAAGGTTTCTTCCCCAAATTACCCTTGTCTATCAAACCAAATGCAACTTTTCTTCTCTCTCTTTATCAAACCAAACGCAACCTTTCACTCTTGAATCATCAACGGCAAACGGCAACGGCAAACGATAACGATGAACGATAAAAGTAAACTTCGATCAAATACAACCGAATTCATCCGGATCTAATACCAATCTGACACGATTCTAATAAAGTGAAATAGAGTCAACTTGATTTTATGCGACAAAAGAGTTTCAATGCGATTCTATATTGGTGCGACAGGCGCCTGTCACACCAACTTCACATTAAAAAAAAAAAATTATAAGTTGGTGCAACAGGTTGCCTATCGCACTAAAGTTGGTACGACAGGCTGCCTGTCACCCAAACTTAGTGCGATTGGCAGTTTGTCACACCAAGTTCCAATTTTTATTTTTTTTACGTGAAGTTGGTGTGACAGGCTGCCTGTCGCCCAGATCATGTGCAACAGGCACGCTGTCGTATCTGATTAGGCGCGATGCCTCCCGGCACTAAGCCCACGCCAACTTCAATCTTCTCCCATGCACCACACCAACAATTTCAACCATGCCATCAACATCACAAACACTTCAATCTTCACTCACCACCACCAACACAACAAGAAAATCACAACATAAAAGAAGAATAGAAAATAAAACATGCTTCAAAATCTAGGGTTTTTGAACTAATCTTTGATTTTAGATCTTGACCGAAATTTTGGTGATGTTGGCTGTCGAAGGTGGACTCCGGGAAGCCACCGGCGATGAGTGACCATCTTGGGAGAGAAACCGTTGGTTAGAGAGAGAGAGAGAGAGAGAGAGAGAGAGAGAGAGAGAGAGAGAGAGAAGAAGTTTGGTGAGAATGGAATGGGTATTTTCGGCACTTGAGATGGTTTTTGGCTAATGTTGATAGGAAACAGTTTGGAGGGTTAAATGTAAAAATTATAAAAAAATTTGGGTTATTTTTATAAATTTCCCTAAAAAATTCCACTAAACCAATTTCATTCATTGAGTGAAAATAATTATGATCTAGGCACAAGAGAAATTTAGTCAAATTCAACTTAATTTATTTAAATAAAAAGAAAACACTCACGAAAGGCTTAAAAAGATTATTCATTCACACGGAAAATAAATTTGGCAAAGAAAATCAAGAACAGAATTTGAAGATTGATCACAGAGATATGGGTTGAATAGAATCTAAAATACCTGTCCAATCCCATGCCTGCCGTCTAAAGCATGCAGCAGCAGAAGCATAAATATAATATAATAAATTAACAATAATACTAACAGTAATGGTGATTGTGCTTGTAACCTGAAACCAACAAACAAAGATTTACGGAATTAATTAATGAGTACTGATCGATTGATGGAATCACAATAATTGTTTTGTACAAATAAATATATACAATAATTGAAATAAAAATATCATCATCAGTTACATCACATAACACATTTCAAGTAATAATGTCACAAACGGTGAGTCCCGACTCCCAGTTCCCACCCGTAATAAATCAAGCATAAGTTACGTAAGGCTAAAGAGTAGTTTGTTGAACCTCAGTAGTCAGTGCACGTGGTAAAGAAACATTAATAAGTTTATAAAGCTGAACATTGTACGTTGGTTTGTTGATTCTTTGACAATCGTGGATAGATCGAATCTCGACTTCTTAATAGAAGAAACATTAAGTTTTGGTCTAAATATTGTTGCTATTGCCCGTTGGCAGGAATTTGGAACACTGATGTAGTGATAGTCATACCTGCTTTACGACTCCGAGGCTTCTTGTAATAATTGAATTATTTTTTACTTTTCCGTTGAGTGAAAAATCTATTGATGGTAGTGGTTAATGGATTGGTCAACATATCCGTGTAAAATTTCAAGACCCAATCCATGATGTCAAATCTCTCTCCAATAATACCAAACATGGCTCAATCAAATAAGGACCACCCATTTACTCGAGTGGTCAATTAAATAAAACTATTTAAAACTACTCAAATAAATAGTGAAGGTCATAAGCCATGATAATTACAAATAAAGACTTAGAAGTGGACATGGAATGGAGTTTATTAGGTTTGTTAGAAACTAATCCAACCCACTATTAATTATGTTTAAACAAATGACTCAGTTTAATTAAATAAACATATTCAACTCAACTCAATCAAGCCCTTAAATTATTAGATTGAATTAGATTAGGCTGATCAGAATGATTAAAATTAAAAATTTTAAAATTGAAACATTAAAGTTTAAAAAAAATTAATGTTTAAAATCAAAATTCAAATAGTGAAAACAGAAAAAATAAAAAACACACATACACACAAAAACACACACATCACTCTTTATCATGACATTATATTTCGTCCATTGTAGCCAACATCTATCAATCAAGTCAAACTCGGTGAGCCTTTTACATTTCAGGCCCAGCCCAATTTGTTCATCAGAATAGTGCACATTATGCAGTTTTGAAGCCCAACCTATTTAATTTTCATTAATTTTATTCTTTTAATTAAAATGGATTAAAGTTCTATCGACCCCTATCTATTAATAAGAAGGAAAATTAAATTGACGGCAATTATCTTCAATTCCTAAAACAAAATTTTTAATCCCTTTACTTAGTTTCTAAGGTGCTGCATCTGTGGATTTTTATTTGATCATGGCAGATTCGTGACGGCGTCGAATTTGGATCTTCCATTTTGGCCAAATTGATCATTGCATTTATAATTATTTGATTAAAAAAACAAATCGAATAAATTAATACTAACTTTTACTATCCCGACTTGAGCTAATAAGCTAAACTATTAAGATAATATTTCTCTAAAAAATTTTGTGTACCTCTATGGTCGGATTCATAACGTAAATTGATAATTTGTTAAAGTACGAATATATTTGACTGATATTTTATTGTATACAACATGACTCTCATGTCACTTATTTTCTCCTTATCTTTAATTTTTCTTATCGCATCTAGAAGTTCTGAAAATAAATCCTCAAATTGCAATAAATTTTGAATTTTATTTTTTGGTTAATTTAATGTATGTGTTAGTGAATTGATTCATATTCAATTGATTATATCGGTAAAATATAGTGAATTTTTAATTGATTAAATGTACATTCATTGAATTGCAAACACACTATATAAATTAATACATTATAATTTATCAGTTAATTAATAGATTTCTATAGTCCCAAATCTATTAATTTATGAGTAATACTAGAAATCTAAACATTTAAGTCCCAATAAATGTGGCATTCATCAATTTAATAATAGAATAAAGTAATAAGTAATTTTACATTTATCATTTAACAGATAAGTAACATATAGTATTGGGACTAAAGTTTAAAATTCAAGTATTGAAATCTCTAATATTATAATTAATTATAGAGATTATAATGTATCTTCCAAAAGTTCTTAAATAGAAGACAAATTCCATTTTTCACTAAATCTCAACAGGTTGCTATACGGAAAATGGCACAAAGTATGTTCTGTTTTGCTCAAGATACACTAGGATTAGAAACTGAACTCTCCCACCCAAGATAACTGGGGCTAATATATTAAGATGACGCCCAGAACAATACTAATAATCTTCAGTGCCAGCAGTCATTTCCGACAAGAACATTCGTAGTTTATAATGCTTCCATTCAGCTCGGCTGCCTTGAAGAGTGAGTGGACGAGTCAGATTTCTCAGCAAGATAATGTTCAAGCATATCTACCTCGTCATCTGCAATTCACCAAAGAAATAAATATGTCTTCCCACTAGGTTTCCATGGAATAATGACGGATGAATTTTATTCATAACTCTTTAAGAAATGGTATATATATGCTCTTGCTATTGTCAGCAGATGAACTAATGGGATGGTAAGTAAGATTCACCTTCAAAATCATCATCATCAAAGTCAATATCTTCGTCATCCTCATCATCAGATACTTCATTGACTGTAACTGCACCTTTCTGTGTAAGCCAGAGAAGTTAACATAAAGGGCACTCAAGTAAAAATGGCACCTCTGTATTTTTAAAGAAATATCACGAAGTACCAACTTCTCCACTTCTATTGATAAAAAGGAAAACAAACAAAAATGAAATTCCCAACTCAAAACCAAGCTCACACAGACAATAATATATGCATCCTTTACCAGACCATATACAAAAAGAGTGGTGTAAAATCAACTGTTTCTGGTCAGAAAACAATGTCTTACACCTCATTGAGATAGCTAGTCCACTCCCATGATTAATGTTATAAGAATATTGAAGTTCACATTCCATTGCCCTGGTCATAGACATAGCAGAAACGAAGATATGATAGTTTCCAACATACAATAGTTCTGTTATCTAGTACTCCACCCATAGTAATGCTTCTCCATCCATAATAATGCTATCACTAATAATCTACTGATGATATGAACATGCAACTAAAAGCATATTTAGTCTACAGGTACCAGATTTTGGTGCATCTGAACAGACAGAGAGATACCTGAGATACTGCAGTAGCTCTTCCACTTTCAAACCATTGTCTGCCTGTGAGCTTTTTCTCCTTGGGTGCTGTTAACGCAGACTCAGGCATTAACCTGAAAGTGGAAGCAACGTCATTTAAGATGGATATAATCATTCAAACAAATATATAGTATCTTAGGAATGGTCCAGCCATAGCAGGTTGAGCGCCCAAGAGATACAAATCTCTTTGAAAAGGAAAACTGACAACCAAATGTAAACTTTTTCATGTGATTTGTAGGACTCACTTGGCGCGCTCCAATGCCAACTCTGCCTCAAACCTTTCCCTCCATGCTAAAAATGTCTCAACAGTGACTGGTTCTCCATGTGGAACAATTACCTATTATGGTGAAAAATATTAACAAAAAGCAAAAAGAAGTAGAAGAAGAGGAGAAGAACAGAAGGAATGAAACAGCCTAGTCTCCTCCATAAACACGAACTTTGGCAGAAACGAAAAAAATAATAATAAGAAAGGTGCAATAATAGAGAGACAACTAAAAAGTCACAAAAGCAAATGTGAAGAATGGACAACACCCATCACTAAATATTTCACACAATTTTTCTACCTTATAGATGGATCAACTCTCATTCATTTGGAATCAGGAGGTGCAAGATATAATATTTTTTTTCCTTTTTCCCCTCTGTTGATCAGAAATTTCCCTTTGATTTTGATAAGAGTTCCACCCCATACCAGCAGCCAATATAAAAGGAACATCACATTCTCCACAAACAGATTTAAATTATCAACACAATCATTACCATGCATGAAATAAGTGGAAAAGCAAGTTCCATATATATATGTAGTAGCTTAAACTTATGGACCAGTAGCACACCATACAGTAGTGGATGGTTTCAATTGTCATTGTGGCATAGGTGGAGGGTTTGGTATCTTCCGACAGTAGTCACTTAGACTTGTATATATACTTCAATTTAGCAAATGTATAAACAGAGTACTGTAAAGAAAAAGACTACCTCATCTTTTTCCAACTCTTCTTCTCCAGTGTTATCAATACCGGCATCCTGGCTATATCTTTCAGACAGCCACTCCTTAGCTGATGTAACCAGTGTATAAATCATGGCCATACCAAGATTTTCAGATGCCTGCAGAACCCAAGTATCTGGAAGGTCATTTTAACTCATCAAGATTTCACTGTAAATACTGTTATCCTTTTCAGTTTAAATTAATCTTTCCAACTCCGGAAATTTAAATCTTTAGTAGAAATGCATAGAGACAGAACAACATCAGGATGCTGTGTGCGTTGTCTAACCTATAGAATAAAGTGAAAAAGTAAAAATGCAAGTAGCACCAAAAAGTTCTTGCAAAACATACCTCTTGCTCAAGCTTTTCTTTCAAGATTTTAAGATCACCAGCTTGAATTCCTCGCAAGCTGAACCATGAATACAAACTTCAGGCTTAAAAATGCATGTTCATTAAAAAAAATTAAAAATAAAAATCCACAAACAAACAAACAGTGAGTCTCAAATAAGGGTATAGCTCCTAATTATCTGCGATTAACAATCTGAATGATGTAGACAGGTTAGGCGCTTATCAAAAAGAGAAAAATGGAAAAGAGATGCAGCTCTGTGATATGCTTGAAGATCAGCTGGCACTCAAAGATGAAGGCAGTTAATGAAGAAAGGGTAGTTATTTGCTGTGTTAAGCTGGTCTGGTATTTGAAGAGCATTACAGAAGTTTAGGAAAGAGTCAAGAAAATTCAAGTAAAAGTTGAAATTGGTAACATATGGAAAAATAACACCCTACCAATAGTAGAGTATTCTCATGGGAGGATAGTAGACCTACAAAGAAGGGCATACAAACCTTTTTACATTCAAAAGTGGAGGTTCATCAGGATACTTCTCTGTGTGTGAGAAAATTAAAGCCAACTCAACTGCAAAAAGAAGTTTAAGCCACAAGCTTATGTCCATGATGAATATAAAATCCTGAACTAAGAAAGCCAGCAAGTAAAGCTCCCATGCCAAACCAAACTGGTTAGGCTTTGATGATGAATAAAATACAACGATTCATGGGGGAATTTATAACCGAAAAATAGTAACCTGGAGGCATTGTTGACTCATCTGCCTCATCATCCTGTTGAACAGAAAACAAGGTAATTACATTAAGAAAATGGACTTTCCAAAGCACAAACATAGTCAAAAGATCCCTATTCTTGTCTTTCTAAATTTGCCATATCATGGCAAATTTAGATCACTAACACGTTGACCAAAATAATAATGGCTCCTTATATAACCATAAGTATGAAGAACCTAGTAGAGTTACTGATAAGAATCAAACATAGTCATCCATTTACACAGAAAACACAGCAACTTCCAAAAATTTCTTTCAGCCCCCAAATTTAAAATTGTATTTGGGTGATAGATTGCTTTCGGCTCAATAAACCTCTGCTTAATATCTGATCACAGGAAGAAGCTTCAACCCAGCTTCATAAGTTTAGACATTAGAAGGCTCACATTTTAAAAAAAAAAAACCTCTAATTTCCTACTTATCACATACCTGTGGAGATAACGTTACTTGGAAACATTGATTGGAAGTATTTAATCCACTCTCACCAGAGTGAATTTCTGTTATGAAGCAGACCACAGAAACCCAAGACTCAGTACAGAATGGTAGAAACAGAGACCCGAAAGTATAAACACCCACAAACCTTTGAATTCATCCATAAGTATTGCCTCTAAAGCTTCGATTTCCATCTCCTGTTCCTGCACATGGTCTGTAAAACATAGTTTAAGACAAAGGAAACTAACAGAAAGAACATATAAACAAAGATAAGAAATCTTACAAAAATGTTCAATGTCTAAACATATAATACGACTATGCCATCAACTTCTAATTGATAATGGTCTTACTTTGAACCACTTACAGACAATATCTTGCAACATTGAGTACAACTCCAAACTGTTTTACATGAAAATTAACTTCTTTCATTTTTTCCAAAGAAAGATCTTTCTACACTCTCATACACACAAATGTGAATAATCAATTATTAGTCTCTACATGCTAGCACCAAAGCACCATTAGCGCTAACAATAATAGACTCGAGCAGGAAAAAGAAAAAGAAAAAACTAAAACAAGCTGATGAAAGCTTTAAGAGAACCGAATTATAAAATTAATCATAAAAATTAAATCTTGCTGATACTTCTAATTAATTATCGCTATAAGCATCAAAGTTTCATCACTAAAAGTGCTCAGGGTAATCAATATGTTTTAAAATAAATAAATACATTCGAACTAGAGCTGGAATGCCCGAAAATTAACTCAAGAAGAGAACTTTGATTAGGAATAAATTGAGGCATCACGCAATTGAGTTGCATTAAAAGGAAAAAAAAAAAAGAAATTCAAAAGTGCCTTATTAGACGTAACCATATGCGTATAGATTCAATATTGAATATTCTAAATAAAATTTTAAAATTGAACACTGGAAGTAGCATTACCAGTCATTGTTATTGATACGTTTTGATTAGTTTCTCTTCTTCTTTCTGTCTTCAGTTCTCCCAGTCCAAAGGTACGTGAGAGACAAAAAAAGCTTAATAAACCTAAAACCAAATTTAAACGCACCGTTTAATTGTTTGGGCTGCAACCTTCGTCAGGCGCGTTTAGTGATTCATAATTAAAATAGACTCGAATTGAAATATATGGGATCAGAATGACAAACGAGGATTAAAATAAATTATTTATTTAAAGAGTAATGATATAGTCATAAATTTTTGTATAAATTTATTTTGTATAAATTAATGTGACATTATAAGATTGGTTAAATTAAATATCATTTGGCCCACATGATTTGTTTTTATTATTTTATATTTTTATTCGACCAATAAATTAATGACACGTCTGTTTGTATAAAATAAATTTATACAAGAATTTGTGGCTGTATCATTACTCTTATTTAAACTATATGAATGAGAATAAGTTGTATTATTATTAATGCATTTACCTTATTTTGTAATTGGAATAAATTACTGGAAGTTACTAAAATAATTTTACGTAGTTTTTTTTTTATATGAAATCTGAATGAATATGAATTTGACTAAAATTTGAATCGGTCTGAATGCATATATCTAAATAATTTTTTTAATATTTGAATATAAGTGTTAATTTGTTTGTTTTTCAAAAAAAAATCTTAAATATGATATTTTGACATATATAATCTTATAAATATTAACTTATATTTATTGGTTAAACACATGACAAGCTATAAATAAATTATTTAGTTAGTAACAAAAAGTTGATAATTTTTACCTTAACAAAGCATGAAAAGTAAAATATATATCAAATACACGAGCTTTTTTACACTGACATATGATGCTTATAATGTTATTTTTAGTATATTATATTGATATTTTTCTTGTTAATCAGATAAGTCAATCAATAATTGTTTAATCATTGGAATAAAAATTAATGTATTAAATGAAATTCAAAAATCTATTATAAAAATAGTAAATATAAATACAAAGAGATGAACCTATATATTATAAAATACATTCACCTAAAGATCTATTATGTTTAAAATTCTCATTCACAAAAAAAAAATAGTTGAATACATGTAAAAGGAAAAAGATAAATAAAAAATAATAAAAGGATAATTTGTATAATATAAAATAAATTTATTTAATACGGTATTAATGAGAAAGAATATTAAAGTTTTATTTTATTATTTTATCATTTAAATAAAAGTCAGAATATTTAATTTTTTCTATTTAAACCTAAGCATCTTATAATCAGATATAAGTGATTAAAAGCAAACAAAACAAAAACTGAAAATAATTAAGATTCAAAATTCAGCCAAAAAAAAAACAACCCCAAACTGTTGATCTGCAGTTGTGAAATATCAGCCGTCTATTGCTTGATCATCATAAACGGACGCATGCATAAACAGCCGTTGATTCGTAGGCCCTACTCTTGCATGTAGGACACTAGGACATGTGTGGGAAAAAATCCTATGCAACTTGTCTACCCAAATGATACGACTTCTTGGTTAGACAGTACAATACATGCAGTTTCACATAATTAAGAAATTAAGAAGTTTGATTATTATCGAATTTCATGCCACGTCATCAGAAATATGAATAGCTGTTTGGATGCCATTATACTATTTAGAAGATGATTGATGTTTGTGTTTGTACATTTGAATACGCTTGTCAATAATTAATTATTTAGCAAATTTGAGTAAATTCATTGACAGTCATAAATGGGATAAAATACAGAAAAATAATTGGCAATTATTTGCGTTGAAAAAATAAGAGATTATTCCAACAATTATTTGCTTAACAGCATGTGTTTCAGCGTTTACATAACAAGTTTAAATTATTTATTGTTTATAATCAAATTTAAGCATCCACTAAATTACCAAATTTTTAAGAGTGGAATGGTTTTGCAACAATTCTATTCTTATAATATATAGTGTCAATACAAATTTAAATATATCAATTTAATGTCTGAATCGAGGTATTATATCATTTATGCGTGAAATAAAATTCATTTTGTAAACAACAAAAATATTTAACATTTAAGTATGCCACGCGTCATTAAAGATTCCTAAATAAAATCTCATTATTTATTATGTAAAACATATTGACATTAACGAATATTCAATAAAATTACCACGTGTAAAAAATGAATCACGATCATCAATCAAGAAATTATTGAAAATACTATGTTATCATGTGTCATGTAAAATTTTAATTTATTATTTTTTAAAATATAAATTCAGTACTCTTACATGCATAAAGAAATCCAAAGTTATCAAGTAAATTCAAAATTGTTGTCTGGCATGAATAAAAATGTAAAAATAAACTCATGGAAAGAAATTGAATAAAATTTATGAAAATAAATAAAGTTAATAGTTGTATATTAAAAACCGTACTAAAGAGTGAGAATGCCTCACTCGCTAGGCTTTACTCTGCGCTCTTTAATATTTTTCTTCTCTCACCCAAACGCATACGCACAGTACAGTACAGACAAACAATCCCTCTCTTCTCTCTCTTTCTGGTGAAAACAGAGGAAAAAAAAAAAGAAAAAAAAAAGGTGCGCTTTTTTTTTCATTTATTAATAATAATATTAATGATTATTATTATTATTTTTGTGGGTTTTAATATTTTGATCCGAAGCACAGAACGCATTTCATTTTACTTCACAGTTTCTGTCGTACTATGTTCAAAACCCACATAAACAAGACAGAGATTTTTGCTTCTACAAAATCTCAACGCAACTCTAGTACTAAAAAACACTAAAGAAAAAGAGAAAAAAAAAAAAAACAGATTTTTTTAAATTTTCTTGTATTTTTCTCGTAATTAGATCTATTTTAAGCATAAAGCTCTTTACTTCAGGTATCGTTTTCAAAAAGTTTTAATTTGTTGCCTTTTAGGATTTTTTTTTGAAAAATATTTTTTCTGGGTTCTGTACAGCATGCAATATTTGCTTTTGTTTTGCTGATTTTGTTTACTGGGTTTGTCTTCTGTGTTCACAGGCTTAAAGGGTTTGTATGCTCTTGTTCAAAAAACAAACCCGTGTCGCATGAACGGCCAAGATTGATTTATGAGATCAGTTTGGTGGGTTTTTAAAAATTAGTTGATAATTTTTGTAGTGTATTTTTTGTTTTTATAGAAATCGTAGATTTTTGGTAGTGTGGGTTTTTGTGATGATGGGTAGTCCTGAATCTGAAGATGATGGCAACAGAAACAATAACATTGACCCGGCTGTTGGCGGGTTGGTTTGGGTACGGAGACGAAACGGGACGTGGTGGCCGGGTCGGATTCTGGGTCTTGATGAGATTTCTGAGGGTTGTTTGGTCTCACCAAGATCTGGTACCCCTGTTAAGCTTCTCGGCCGCGAGGATGCCAGTGTGTGAGTGCCCCATTTACTTTTCTTACTTAGCTTTCTCCTTGCTTTTAACTGTTTCTGCCTTGATTATTTCTGCTAGTGGAAGCTTGGTGATGATCTTTTATGTTGTTTGTTATTGTGATTTTTGTGCTACTGTAGTCTTGATAGTCACTTAGCTTGATGGTTGAGCTTGAGCTTGTGGTTTTTGACCCAAAAATAAAGACCAGGCAATGAATGAAAATGAGCCTGCTAGTTCTCTTTTTGGGATTTTCATCTTATTAATGTAATTGGTTGTCTGTGTCGCTGGAGTTTGATGTTCTGGGTTTGAGACCAGGCAAGAATGGGATGCAGTGGGATACTTGTATTTGAAGATTCAGAAAAGGGAAGGTAGCATAATAATTGGTTTCATTTGAAGTTGTTTGCTTGCAAAGTTTTCTAATAACGAGTTTGTCATTTGAAGTTGTATGAGGGGACTGGAGGTTGTTACTTTAGTTTATATGAGCCCTTCAAAGTTTATGTCATATACGCATTGAACAATTTGTTGATATGGCTGAGTTCAGGGAACCATACAGAGCATTGGCTTTTTAATGATAGAAATTAGAACATTGTGTTTTAGGTGTAAGCTTGAGGTTTGCTGCATGTAAGAGATGCATGCTTAATATGTGTGTGTCTTGGATCAGTTCTAAGAGACAATAATAGAATTTTATAGGATTACACAACCAATGCTTTTGGATGTCTCAAAATATTTCTTTTAATATGAGAAGTAGACAAGACTAGCTATCTGTAGGCAGGAACCAAACTCTTATCTATGTTTTATGTTCTTGATAATATTCTGATATTGCCTTTAAGTATTTTGAATGTGGTTGAAGAGTAATTAAGTTATTGCTCTTACAATGTTGGCTTCTTTAAATTTCTGGGTGTTAAGTTTTCAATTGATGTGTGCATGTTGTCTAAATTTTTTGACTAAATCTATTTGTTTTGATGGCTTAGGGATTGGTATAATCTTGAAAAGTCTAAGAGGGTAAAGGCGTTCCGTTGTGGAGAATACGATGAATGCATTGCAAAAGCAAAGGCTTCTGCTGCAAGTTCAGGTAAGAAAGCTGTGAAGTACGCTAGGAGGGAAGATGCCATCCTTCACGCTCTTGAGCTTGAGAGTGCTCGCTTAGGCAAGGATCATCCAGACTACTGGGTTAGACCTGATAATTCAGGTGGGGATCAAGGTAGTTTGACAGGAGAATCTCCTGTGATGTCCCATTCTAGCAAAGAAAATGAGGATATGACTGATCAAACAAGTGATTCTGAAGACAGTTCAGATTCAGCACCTGAATTATCTCAATATGGAATTTCTTTTCAAGAGCCTAATCTTATTAACGGTTCTAAAGAGCTCTCTGTGCAAGGAAAAAGGAGAAGAACACCAAATGACTCGGAGGATGATGGAATGGAGGGAACAAAGCGTATGAGAGGACTTGAGGACCTTGGCATGGGAGTAGGCTCAAAAAGGAAAGTACAGGCTGGGGGGGCACCTGAGTTAATTCAACAAGAAAGTGCTTCATTGTGCAATTCACAAAATGGCAATGTGTCTAATGGAGGTCCTGTGAGTGGTAGCAAAGGTTGTTCTTCAACTTTAAAAAGAAAGAGAACTCCTGTGGCGAATGTCCATGAATTCTTAAAGAGGAAAAATCGCCGTCGGCCTTTGACAAAAGTTTTGGAGAGTACGGCTATGGTGTCTGTCCCAGTTATTTGTGATCAACTTGCCACTTCAAACGGCTCATCTCTTCCAGGGTTATCTGACAGCAAAGCTTCTGTAGTAGAATCTAATGAGTCAAGGAAAAGTACATCTGTGGTAATTAACAACTCTGAAAGCACTGGAGTTTCATATGACAATGGCGTCTCATTAAATGCCTCTGGACCTGCTTGTGATGGTAGCCATAGCAATCAAAAGATGAAGGAGACTGAAATTTCCAGCATACCAGGTTTGGCAGGGAAAGACAGGTTGTTTGATGTGCCATTTGTTGGGGAGGATAAACATGGTACAGGTATTCTTGACCAACACATTTGTGAACTTCAGTATTTATGTAGCCTAATCATTATAATAGAGGGTTAGTCAAACTTGCTCCGTTTCCAGCCTTGTGCCATTAATGCTCTTGTCATAATGATTAGGAAATATGTGTGGTTGTGGACTCTCTTCTCCCTTCTTGAATTCGCAGAGGGAGGAAAAGATGAAAGTTAGTAGTGTGAAAGTTTTCTTATTTTAATTTTTAGATTTTCCTTCTTTTATTAATTTACAATTTGATTATGCTAGGTATTTCTCCTATAATTGTGCCTTCTTCACCAGGGAAGCCTCAAGTTGGTGTCTCAGGAAGGCAACCTAGTCAATGCAGTGAAGTTGAAGCTGTAACTTTGAGGAACGAGGGGCTTAATGAATCTGGTTCTCCCTGTTCCATGGCTGTTCATGCCAATAATATTAGCCAGAGGATGGAGAAAGGTACATCAAAGTGGCAGTCAAAAGGAAAGAGGAAGTCAAGACATATGAGTAAGAATAGAAAACAGGCCTCAAGAAAATATTCAGACATGAATGATGAACCAAATACTTTTGTCGACAGTTTGCACCGCCTGGATGGTCTCTCTCATGGTTCTTTTGATCACAAGGTTGATTGTGATAGCATTTGTGGTTCCAAGTTGAAATCTGAAACTGAAGAGCAGCCTTGGGGCAAGTCTTTACCTCATATGAGAACCACAGAGGTGAAGCTGTTGTCCGATGAATCCTTGAATCCAAAAAGGTCACTTCCCTTTCGTCAGACTCGGTACACAGTTCACTCCAGATATCAGGATTTTCCCGTCAGAAACCTTTGTGTTGATTCTGTACTGTACAACGTTGAGCTTGAGGTGAAAGCTGGCTACCGGCGACAGCATGTTCCACTGGTTTCCCTCATGAGTAAATTGAATGGTAAAGCTATCATAGGTCACCCTCTGATGGTTGAAGTTTTGGGTGATGGCTATTGTGATGGCATGGAATCTGATGCAACTCGTGTGTTTGTTGTGGAGTCTGCTCCAATGGGTTATCCAGTTAAGCAAAAATCAGAAGCTGGAAGAAATTCCAACAAGCGTAAAAAATTATCATCACGCTACTCATCAAGTAAATCACTGAAATCCAGAAAACCTGAGTCGTTATCCAAAAAGATTCGGAAACTCTCCTCCCTAACTAGCCAAGTAGAGAGGAAGCCAGCGGAGCAGAAGCCCAAGGGTCCTGTAATTTCTTGTATCCCTCTAAAGTTAGTGTTCAGTAGGATAAATGAAGCAGTGAATGGTTCTGCGAGACCGGCAAACCGAGCTTTGACATGAAGCAACTTGTGAATTTGGTACCCGCGGGGAGAGGTTACAGTAGGTGCTTTCTACTATAAATTTGGTCAGTGTACTGGGCATTTTTATCTGAATTGATTGCCTAGTATCTGCTGCATACTTAGCAGGACTCTTTGCATAGCTAGAATCCATTTGTACAATTTCGTGACATTTGGCTGTTGTAGGTGTAAGAACTAGGAAGGATGAAGGCCTCCTGCTTTTCCTATGTAAATAGTGTAACATTAGTTGAGTTGTAAAGCTGGTGATCTGGTATTAGGAGGCTCTTGTTACCTGCTATTGGGTTCTTAATTCATGAATTGAGGTGGAGTCAAGAGGGCTATTAACTTTATTTTCTTCAGTTACTTGATTTGGAACATGAGTAGTAATTTATACCTAGCGCCAGCAATTTTTTCTTTGTTATGTCTTTAGGGTGTGTTAGTTAAGCAAATCACAGTACATGGGATTGCATGTTTGGTAAATCTTCAATGCTGTATGCTGTATTCTAATGTATTATGGGTTTGTTTAACATGGCACGGTTCATATTATTATTTTTAATTTATTTAAATAAAAATATATATTATTAAGGGGAAAAGCTACCCACAATCTTAAGGTTTGTTGAAATGATTATCCACATCATTTTAGTTTTATAAATGATCACGTAGATCTCTTTTTTATATAACGTAGTACATATTACACAAAATATAATATTACATTGCAGTAGAATATAAAATAAAGCAATATAACTTAATGCAATATAATTAATACGATATGATAAACTTAATGTTAATTTAGAATGTTTGTCTTACATAATACAATTAAAATAGTGTTGTTGGTATTTGATGTTTGATATCCTCTCTCTAATTTGCACTCTTAGGATAAGTTAAATGGTATTTTCCAAAATTACTAATTCTTTGTACAATTTTAATATCTTTTTAACTTTTTTTTTTTTTTTGAGAAAAAATAACAAGGACTGAGATCTAATCTTTAGTATCAGCTGTAATTTTGTAAAGTGCAAGATACACAAATGTGACGTCTCATGGCATTCTGTATTAATAATAATTTGGGATGATGTAACATGTTTTTTCTATTACAAGGGTTTTCAAGGAGATATAAAATATGTTTTCTGGATCGGTTAAACTGTAAATAACTACCAAAACTACTAATCATAATAATAGGAAGAAGAAGAATAAGAAGGGTATTCTTGTCACTCAAAAATTTACTGGACAGAACCGTAATAATTGGAAATTAACCCTACCCTCCAAGTAATAGAACTCTTAAAATTAAAAAGAGAACTAAATTAGGGTTTATGGCTTCATTTTAGAAGTAAAACCCTATCAGCCTCCACTCGAGATATCCAAATCAATCAAAACCAGAATCCCCGACAGCTACGATCTCTATGATTCGATGGAATTTGTTTTCTAGACTCTGTAATTTAAGATTAATTGGATTTTGATTTTGTGGTGATTTGGTTTGGTTTTGGGGGAGTGTAGGTTAACAGAAGATGGCAACAGTGGGGGGGCAGTTGATATGGGAGATTGTGAAGAAGAACAACTGTTTTTTGGTGAAGGAGTTTGGAAGAGGATCTGCTAGTGCTCAGTTTAGCAAAGAGACTAACAATCTCTACAAATCTTAACACTTTCAAGCGCTGTAATCACATGTTCTGTTTATAAATTTGGTGGGAGAAAAATTGAATGCTCTACTTTTGTTTTTGGTCGGTTTTGTGGGAATAGGGGAAAAAAAAATTAAGCTTGTAAGTGGGTGGTGTTTGGTTGCTTAGGTTATTGCTGAACTGCTTTGCTTGTTGAGGAAATTTGATTTGAGCTTCTTCTTGTATGCTAAAGAATAGATGAAGATCTTAGTTTTTGAATTTTGACATTTTATTATTATGTTTATGTGAAATGATTTTTTTGGATTCGATGATTCCTTACTGTTTGATACCCTAGAAAATGAACCTTGGATGCTGATTGTTTTGAGTCCAAAGATAGTGTTATTAAGTTCTTACAGTTTTTGGCTTAAGTAGAATTTGAAGTTTGGCCTCTGATTAGTTTAGAAGTTTCAATTGCATTTCTTAATTGAGTCTAGAGCTTGGTTAACTAGTCTGCTTGAGATCTCATTTTAAAAAAAAAAAATAGTCTGCTTGAGAGTCTTACAGTGTGGTTCTGTGTTAGGATTGGCTAACTAGAAAACAGTTACCATTCAACCTGGGAAAGATCAAGTTGTGGTGCTTGCGACGACTAAAACCAAGAAACAGAATAAACCCGCTGCATTACTTCACAAATCTGTTATGAAACATGAGATCCACAGAATGGCAAAGGTGATAGCTAGTCACGTAATTTAGAAGTCTGTTGCTTTTATCTAGCATGATTTTCATTTTCTAATGCTTCCTTGGTCTATCACTTGGATGAATGCTTACTATCATTTGTATTGTATTTTGGATTTTGTTTGCTAAGTGAATGAAGGAAGCTTCTTAATCTTGATTTGAATTTCTTTATCTTTGGTCATGTAATAACAGTTGGATTTTCAATATGTTTTTCCAGAAATTTGACAAAAGGCATAGTGCCTGATTACTTCCAATTTGAATTCGTTATTTAGCTTTTTACCACCTTTTTCCTCCTTAGCAGTGATGAAGCACTAACTTGTAAGAAGAAACCTGTCTTAATGGTTTCTCCAATGAAATTCACTAGTTACGCTTGGCTTCTGAGCTTACGATTAAAATTGTTGCTCTAATGATTTTTCCTTACATCATTGGTGATAACTGCTAGCTTCGTACACGTTAGTATGAAGTTGGTATGCTCAGTTAAGCTAGTCATGTTCTGAATAGTCTTGCCACTGCAGATGGTGAACTGTGTTTGTGATTGTTGACAATAGTGGAGTTTTTTTTTTTCATATTATCTCCTCTCCTCTGCTATTGCAAACATTTGCAGGTTGGAGATAACTACTACCAGCCAGATCTGAAGAATGCGGTTGAGTGGTTTTCATCAAAGCCTTAAAGTTGCAAGATCTGGTGTCAAGAAGAGGAATAGACAAGTTGTGAACATATGCCGTCGGAGTTGAGAGGGTGCTGTGGTGCTTGATTTATGCCGATTAAAACGCTAAAAACTTGTTTTCGTTACTTTTTTTTTTTTTCTTTTGGGGGTTTATTTTTAGATTTAAAAGTAAAGAGATCACAATTTTGTCGGTCAGCCTATGCTGCATTAGATATATGGTGATATTCGTGGCATTGAAGGCAAAATTTTGGCTAGAAAAGAATTGCGTCCTTGTTCTCTACCTCTCTTTGCCTAGCGATCAGCCACGTGCTTCTGATTTAAGCCCCGTTTTCACAAGTAAAAAATTGGGTGGAAAGAAAAAATAGAAATTCATGAATTATTACATCAAAATGTTGGTGGTTCTTTATTGGCAAGAAAAAAAAATCAAAGCCGAAAAACCAACGTCTTTAGGATTTAATTTTCCAACATTCATCATATGAAAAGTCACTCAAGTTGCATACCCAGTATCATTGCATTTGCTTGTCTAATTAGTGGTAGCAATGAACCAATGGTGGCCACCCAAAACAACAGATGTTGGCTGGCAAAACAGATCATTAGATTATGTTCATGTTGTGTGAGTTTCATGTTATGTCAAATCTAAGACGTTTTAAACTAGGGGTGGGCATATTTTAACCCAACCGATCCAAACCGACGGTTTAGGTCGGTTTGGATCGGTTTCATTAATAAAAATACTGGTTTCGGTTTATTGGATTATAAACTGATATCACTCGGTTTGGATTTTGGTTTGGAAAGATTTCAAATGGATTCAAACCGATTCAATCCAAAATTTACACTTTCATACGTACACAAAGGAAATGTACACTTACATACACAATAGCATATCTCTTACTATAAAAACAAAAAGATAAACCTAATTTTCCAAACACTCACGCCTCTACCTCCACCTCCAGACTCCAGTGCTTCCTATTCCTAATTCCTATCATTCTCTAACTCTCTCAATCTCAAATTCTCAATCACTCATTCTCAAGTCTCCTGAGGTATGTTTTGATTTTATTTTTCTTGCTAAGATTTTATTTCATTTTAGTTAAAAGTAAAAATAGATTTTGGTATAATTGATGATAATTTATTTGATTAATTATTTTTCTTGCTACGATTTTATTTCATTTTAGTCAAAGTTAAAATGGATTTAGGTATAATTGATGATAATTTATTTGATTAATTATTTTTCTTGCTACGATTTTATTTCATTTAATTATTTTTCTTGATTTTATTTTTCTTGCTACGATTTTATTTCATTTTAGCCTAAGTTAAAATGGATTTAGGTATAATTGATGATAATTTATTTGATTAATTATTTTTCTTGGTTTTATTTTTCTTGCTGAGATTTTATTTCATTTTAGTCCAAGTTAAAATGGATTTAGGTATAATACTATAATTGATGATAATTTATTTGATTAATTAATTCCATAACTATTTTTTTAATCTTTATTAATTGTAGAAGCTCTCAACATGGAAGATAATTCTAATATGAATGATATCATGAAAGATGGAGAAACATTGATGGATGATTTTCTGGAACCTAAAAGTAAGAAATCTAAAATAGGGGGTGGTCGTCTTCATGACAGTGAAAGGGGTTCAAAAGCTTGGCCTCATCATATCAAAGATAAAGTGAATAAGACATGTAAGTGCAAATATTGTGGGAAGCAGTATAAGTGTGATAGTAAGTTTAATGAGACTTCTAATTTGTGGACTCACTTAAGGAACAATGTGAAAAATATTGGGCTACTTTAGATGATGAGACTCAAACTAAACTAGCAAGCTTCCGTGTTAAGAAAAAAAAGTCTAATATGGCAAGTGGTAGTGGCACTGGGAATACTGTGTATGGTAGTGGGTTGGGTCTTGCTGGAAAGTTTGATAAGGAGGATTGTAGGAAGACTGTAGCTATGTATTTTATTCTTAATGAGGTTCTATTTAGGGAAGTAGAGTCTTATGGGTTTCATTTTTTGTGCGATAAACTTTGTCCTAGAATCCAAACCGAGTGATATCGGTTTATAATCCAATAAACCGAAACCAGTATTTTTATTAATGAAACCGATCCAAACCGTCGGTTTGGATCGGTTCGGTTAAAATATGCCCACCCCTACTTGGACTTCCATACAAAATTTTAATTATATGGTTGTGACAGCCCATTGGGTTGATCATAATTGGAAATTACAGAAGAGGATTTTGAATTTTTTCCAAATAACAAGCCACAAAGGGGATTCAATTGGCAAGCTCATTGAAAAATGCTTGCTTGATTGGGATATAGAAAAAGTGATGACTATTACAGTTGATAATGCGAGTGCTAATGATGTTGCTGTTAATTATTTGAAAAAAAAGTTGAAAAATTGGAAGGGCGATGCAATGATTTTAGATGGAGATTGTTTACATTTACGTTGTTGTGCCCATATTGTTAATTTGATTGTGACTGAAGGGCTTAAAGAGATGCATGACTCAATTGCTAGCATTCGCAATGCAATTATGTATGTGAGGTCTTCTGGTTTGAGGTTGCATAAATTTAAATCATGTGTTGAGAGAGAGAAAATTGAAAATAAAGGACTTTTAGCATATGATGTGCCCACTAGATGGAATTCTACCTACACTATGTTGTCGAGAGCCATACACTTTCAGAAAGCTTTTGAAAGGCTCGAAGAAGAGGAACATGATGGACCATATATGAGTTTTTTCAATGAGAGGAAGGCAGAACAGATCAGGCCACCCACTGCTGAAGATTGGAAAAATGCTGAAATATTTATTGAGTTTTTGAAAATTTTCAATGATGTTACAGTTGATTTTAGTGCTTCATTATCAGTGACATCTAACTTGTATTTTCATCATCTTTGCACCATTCAAACCCAATTGCATTTGTATATTGAAAATGAGGACGTACTTCTCAGTAAAATGGCTGCAAAAATGAAAATAAAGTGTGACAGGTATTGGGGTTCTGTGGACACCATCAACCACCTATTGATCATTGCTGTGGTGCTTGATCCAAGGTAAAAATCTGTTATTTCATTTGAATTTTTTATTTTTTATGATAAAATCTATTGTGCTAATTATTTACTCTAATTTCTTTTTTTCTTTTTTTATCTAAGGTACAAATTGAATTATGTGTCGTTTTGCTTTGAACAATTGCATAATCCTGAGAAAGTGGAAGAAATTACATCAAACATTAAGAAGCTACTTTTGAAGGTATATTCTTAAACTTTCAAAACAAATTTAGTTATAATAATAGTTATTTTATTTTTTTTTAATTTAAATGTATTCATATTTACTTCAATTTATTTTCATAGCTATATAAGACCTATTGTCCTGTGGAATCTACTTCTGGTGGTGGTAGCCAATCTAGTAATGATGTTTGGGCAATTGATGCGGGTTTAAGAAGGAAAAGTGGCAAGGACTACTAATTTATTAATACAAAGACTCAATATAAGCAGTTAAAAGTGCAGAAAAATTCCATTGATTTGAAAAATGAGGTTGAGAGGTATTTGTTCGAACCTAGTGAGGATGAAAATGATGATCAGTTTGATGTTTTGGGCTGGTGGAGTGCAAATAGTGCCAGGTTTAGGACTTTGTCACAAATTGCAAAGGATGTGTTAGCAATTCCTGTATCTACTGTGGCTTTTGAATCGGCTTTTAGTACCGGAGGTCGTGTAGTTGATGCATTTCGAAGTTCATTAACCCCTACAATGGTGGAGGCTTTGATATGCAGTCAACAATGGCTTAAAGCATCTGGTATGGATGAAAAATATATTAGGAAGTTTGATGTAGAAGCATTATCATCATCCTTCAGTGATTTGGAATTATGTGCGTCTGTGGAGCAAGGTAACTATGCTTTAAATATTGTATAATTACATTATATTCTAAGTTAAGTAATCTAACTAATTATATTTGCCATTTTATGCAGATTTTGACAAATGAAAAGCAATTGGGCATAAGTTTTGACGACAAATGCACAATATTTTGATTGTTAAATGTTGTTCAAATTTATTTTAATTTTGTGAGTTTGTTTTGATTGAACATGGGGAGAACTTTTTTATTATAATGTATTATGTTGTGAACAAATTTTGTAAGTTTGTTTTGATTGAACATGGAGAGATTTTGTTTATTAAAATTATTCTATTGTGAACAAATATAAAACCAGTATATATTCTGTTATTATAACTCAAACCGAAGATCCAAACCGATCCAGTCGGTTTGGATCGGTTCGGTTTATAAAAAATTTATGTCTATATCGGTTTGGGAATATTTCAAACCGATAAGTTTGGATCGGTTTGATAATATGTCTCAAACCGATCCAAACCGAATTTGCCCACCCTTATTTTAAACACGATTTATTTAATAATTATGTCAAAATATTGAAATTTTAAACTGGTATGAAAATTAAATAAATTACCCAATATATATATGAATGTCTATCAATATTTTACAAATTTACATTATTGAAGTTTTAAATCTATAAAATTTCATAAATGAAACATTGTATATATGTTCATTCTTCCAATCAACAAAAAGAGAGATATTTATGTTCAATATTTGAATTTTCAAAACAAAAATTTATAAATTAATTTAGAATAAAAAATATAATTGTGTCATTATTCGATTAAAATCGGTCAAGAACTTAACTCTAATCTGACATGAAAAAAATCGTTCAGACCTTGTCTATTTAATTAATTGTGTTAAATTTAACGATTTGTATCTATTTATTTGTATTGTATTCTTATTAAGTAATTTGATCGTATCAAATATTATTAATTTTAGCATTACGGTGCTATATAAAATTATAGTTATAAATGCGGGACGCGTACGTGTGAAATTAATTGACTATCCAGGACCAAGCAAATAAAATGACGTGTAAATTGTAATTTCCCCATCACATGAGACTTCTCAACTTTTTCCTTTTTACATTGGAGATGACTTCTTAGTAGCCCAAGCAATAATCAGCTTATATAATCTTGTCCCTTTCCTTTTTCATTCGCCCAAGATCAAATAACTCGACTAAATTAAAATCATTTGTCGCTACCAACCAACTAACTAGAATCTGAAAAAGGGTATCCTGAACAATTGCAATAATTGGATTGATTGATATTTCTAATATAGTAAATGCTATCATAAATACAATCATATTCAATTCGATGGAACTGGTTGATTTTAAACGAGATCCTCTATAATTTCGTACGTTGAGGAGTTATTTTTTGCTTTCATCCAGTTATTAGTAACTTGATTATTTTTATATATAGTATATAGAAATAATACTCGTAAGAGTCCTATTAAAATTAAGAAATATAGTCTTGCCTGCTATCTACACTAAAATAAATAAAAATTTCTCCAAAAAACCTACTAGTGGTAGGGATGTCAAAACCCCGGATCGGGTCCGGATATCGCAATGACCGAACCCGACCTGGATGCATAGATGCTCGGGCCGGGTTGTGTCGGGTTTTAATCCGGGTATCTGAATTTTATATTTTTTTAATATTATATGTGTATATATTTTTTATTTTTTGGTAATTTTATAAGTTTTAAATTTATTTTAATGAAATTTGACATGAAAATATGAACTTTAAGTGTTTAAAACTTTATATATGTATAATAAATGAGTCAAATAAATATAAATATTTAAAATGATATATATTTTATAATATTTTTTTTAATAAAATCTGGATTCTGAGTTTATCAATTAATGCCCAAGACTGGCCCGCTAAAATGCCTGGGTGTGGCCCGAGTTCGGACCGGACGGATATTTTTGCCACCCTTAACTAGTGGAGATCACTAAATTAAAATTATATGTCGCTACCAACCATACTTAATATTAATTCTATATTTTCGCTGATCGATATAATTAGTAGTGCTGCAAGTTAAGATTTTAGTAGTAATTCTTAGTAATTGTATTAAATCCAATGATAAACATGGTACGTGGATGAATAAACAATATCAAGTACTATTATTTTTTTTTTTAATTTGAAAATTACTGATTATGTCAAAATTACTAATTTGTTTTTTAACATAAGAGTCCTCAAAATTTTGAGGCATTGAAAGCAAAATTTTGGCCGGGAAACGATAGATGAATTGAATAGTATACTACTTTATTAAGTATTATTGCATTTCCATGCTTACAAGAAAAGATTTGTAAAATATTTTGAAACCCGAGGGATGTAGCTAATTGCCTTAAATTTAATTTGAGATTTCAAGTAAAGATGTATGCAAGTTAATTCATCTTTCAACCAATTTATATTTTGATTTAAAATCAAAAGGGTTTCTCCAACTCTTGAGGGTTATTTGATTAAAGTTTCAAGTGTAAAAATTGTGTCTCGCATTGTAGAATATAAATATTTTTGCACTCCTTCAACTAGTAGATATCATTTTTCTTGATAATCGTCACCTTACCCCAAAGATTAATGAAGTAAAAGTAGAACAAAGATTAATGTGAAGTAAAATCTATAAGCGTTTAATTTAGCTTCAGCTTTCAATTTCATCACCATGTCGAAAACTCTTCAATTAAAAAGTCTGAATCATTGTTAATAATTGGAAGCAATTGGTTATAAATTGCGTGACTCTTTTTTGCAAAATATTTGTGAATAAATTATAAAACAAAGTACAATGAGTAGAATCCCACGTAACACTACCACACATGCACACAAGCATCGTTGTATGACATGAGCTACATGTTTTTTTCTTCTTTTTCCTTTTAAACAGTGGGGCTTAGTGTATACTATTAAAATTAATACATGTCTTTTCTTATTGATTTTTTCTACCTTTATAAATCAATAAGAAATAACACACAACGACTCAATACATTATACTAAAAATTTTGTTCAAAATTGTAAGCTACTATGTGGGTTAGACCGAGTCTAATGACTTACTGAGCAAGAACTTCAAAGTTTCTTTCGAAACTTCTTAAATCCAATTATATACATAAACGAACAAGACTTAGTAATTTATAATTTTATATCTAAAAAGAAAAATAGTCAACGTTGTGATTTATAGTGGTAAATTCTATTGATGAATAAAACTAAGAAAAATATAACTCGAAATTTTGAGTAATACAAATAATTATAAAACACTGAATTTATTTTCTTCTATCAGCAAGAGATGGTAGCCATTGATGTTTTCAATTTATTTTCACAATGGGAAAAAAAAATGGGGGGTTAATGTTGTTTCTTCTAAAACAAGGATAATTTTGTTTTTATCATTAGACCACGGTTTTGGTAATCTGTAAGAATCTGAAGAGAATAAAACGAAAAGAAAAGTCAAGTCAATGGAAATGGGTACCTCACCACACGTATTAGAAATTTTAGAATATTATGTTTGCTTGGGAAACTTTAATTCGCTAACCTTATAAATCTCATCAATAATATGTTGTCTCCATTCACCAACCATTTCACCGGCTGCGGAAACAAAGGCAGCCAGCAGAAGCCATGTCTGTCAAGAAAAATCTCTCTCTGCAAAACAGCAGAGCTGTCAAGGATAAAGACCCTGCAAGCAGCTCCTCGAAACGCAGACACTACAACAGTTTCTTCTCGTTCAAGGAAATATCAATGGAGCCGGGTTCATCATTGAAAGAAATGGATTCGAATGAGGTGAAGGCTAAGATCATCAGATGGGCTAAGGCTGTTGCTGCATACGCTCGACAAGTCAGTGGCAAATTTGGTAGCTCCAGGAGTAGTGTTGATAATTGTGACACGGGAAGCCCTCGCAGCTGAGAAAGGAAAACCCCTGCTTCCTAGCGATGTATATGATGTTGAAATATAAATATTTTTTTGTATATGTATGCGATGAAGTAAATTTGCAGTAAATTCCATATAGGTTCACCAGTACCATTCAAATTTCATCATTCTGTCCTCAAGAAACAACAGCAGCATCAGCTTCTTGTTCTTGTTTACTTGCATACTCTTACAGAGATTAGATACAGAAATTGGCAAGCTATAGAAGCCAAACTACCTCACTCGTTCTTCTTTGATTCGTTAGACGTCTTTTCTCCAGAAATGGTTCTCAAAAGCTGTTTAGAGCAGACATCCTGTGCCTGTGTTGCATTCCTCACCCTGTTCGCTCTCACCCAAGCAGGCTCCTGTTGTGAAAGTAAAAACACAGGTCTCAGCTTGGCAACATGATGCTTAACAGTTTTCAAAATTAAAATGCAGAAGAGTAACCGTAAGGGGTCACCTCAGGAACAAAGTGAGAAAATCCAAATTTAATCAGCAGGAGAACGTGTTCCATGATGAGAATGGCTGCAAGCCCAGGCTCTATTTTCCACTTCCCCTCCTGATCGTATAACCATACTAAAAGAGCAGAATTGGTGCAAATTGACATCACTATCAGGAACTGTGATTCAGAGAAGTAGTTATATCTGGATTAATATTTGATACCTAAGTATTGAGGATAAAAATACATGTCGAAAAGTGTCCACTTTCATACAAATTATTCCCCATCACCTGAAATATGTTTATCCACGCGCCAATTGTGACGGCATCCCGAGGAACAGGCCTTTTAAACATAGAAAGCAGCTTCAATGCATCCGTCCTAATTTCCATAATGTTGTTCTGTATACCAAACTTCTAATTAATTTACTTCAACATAATTCAAATGAATGTCAACCAGTATTCATAAATTAGGTGAAAATGCCACTAAAACTAACAAATACCACTGCAGCAAAGGCAAATGCAAGGGGAAAGGCGCAGGCAAACATCATGATCATTCCAAACTGCAATGCCAACTCCAGAAAATCTGCAGATAGTTGGAGATATTTATTCGGCAGAAATAATTTATAAGTCAAGATGTGCTACAAAACCACTTGAAAAGATAATTTTGACCACTATAACCTTTGATCTAACGATAAAAATCTGCATTTGGATCCAAAATGCATCCATCAGTTATTTAGAAGTAGCAAGAGTTAGCATATTACCGTCGAACAGCCCATCCTCTAGCTCCTCTACAATGCTTGCAGAATATGCAGGTTTGAGGTACTCTTTCTCCACCCTGGTAGAGACATGGATCTTCCCACTTGGTTTATTGTTCTCGTGTTTCTTCTTGTTTCTTGACATAAAAGAAATGTTAAGAAATTATTTGCGAATTCAAATGGAGAGTGTAGGTGCCCTGCATCGACAGGGTGATACGACAGAAAAGGCTTTACCTAATAGTTTTGTACTTTTTATAGCTGTACTTCATATATGGTAAGGAATTTTCTAGCAAATTCTCCAACACCTGTATTGCAATTTCAAACCCAAAGAACATTAACCAATTGAGTTGTAAAACATTAACATAAGGTAGAGAAATCTAGTCGAATGTTTTATACCTCAGAGATTATAAGACGCTGTATTAAGACTTGGCGAAGAGTCCTGAAATTGCGGTGTAAAAGGGCATGATAGAAAATTCCAATATATGATTGCATAAAATAAAGACCGAACACCTGCATATTAAGTGAGCTCCTGAAGTGATATTTCCACAAAATTGAACAGATAAAAAATGCAACATTAATTACTGCTCACTACTTTGTAGACCAAGCTGTCAGCCCTATTTTCCGAATTCTCATTGTTTTCATTTTTGATGAGTTTGACTGATATCTTTCCCCCAATCTGGGTAAAATATTGAATGACAAAAAGATAAATGGCTGTCAACCCAAACCTGAAAACCAAAAAATAGAAAGATATATCAAACTATTTTATGAGAAGAATAAATAAGAAATCACTAGACAGGTTGTTGCTAAGCACTACAAGTGGAGGAAAATCCTTTATAAATAATTTAGGATTTCCAGTCTGTTTCCATTATTTACAGTAACAATGACTTTTGGTATAATTGAATAAAGACATGTGGCATAAGTGGTAGTGTCCGTGAATTAGAGATCAACAATAGAATAAATATAAACTGTATTGCAGTAAATCATAGTTATTGTAACAGTTGCAGCTCAAAAAGAGACACAGATCGAATCTCACTTAATCTGCTATTTATGCTATTAAATCCACATACAAAAATGTGAAACATGAAGTCTGTAAATCGATGTTCACCCATAAGAAAATTTATATATATATATATATATATACACGACGGCATACTCATGAGATAATCTGAGAATTCTATATATACTTGGTACCAGGTGTAAGGTCATAACATAGACTGAAATTAAGGGAGACCATAAATACAGATGTAAGATGTAGCCAAGAACATAAACACCCTGGCTTTCTTTCAGCGATTCACAGCAAAGAAGAAAAAAGAAATGATGAAGTAGCATGACTCGGAGTCTTACTTTATAATGTCAGATCCAATGACCTCGTAAAGATGAGCATATGCCAACTCAAATGGCAATTGGAGGCAGATGATACTCAAGATAACAAACACATCATTTCTAAATCGCATGAGATGTCCAAGCCATTCATGTCTTTGATATAGTTCTTTCTCTCTTGCCTTATCAGTTCCTAAAGTTTTTATAACTTCCACAGGAGGCTGTCGGTAACTCCACTTCATGCCCAAAAGTTTATGTCCTTGGCCAATACCAATTGTACAATTTATCTGCCATCTGAATAGCCCAAGTTCACACAAGTAGAGGGAGTTAAGAAAACATTAATAAACCTAAAATAAGCCTATTTTTGCACAAAGATAATAATTGTCCCACCATTTTTACTGTAGATATACCTGGCTAAAAGGGCATAGTTTTTCCGTTTCCAGAACTGGAAAAACAACACAGCCCATAAGGTTATGCTTATGAAAAAGACAGGGAGCGCTAGCAACTGCAACGATCTGAAGGAAACACAAGCAGTGAGCCCAGAGGCATCAAGAGCAAGTTGCTTTAGAGGCACCAAGCAGAAAGGCATTAAAAACCACAAAAAGATTCAAGAGCTGGCAAAACTTACCCAAAATCCACCAATTGCACAATAAGCCCAAGTGCAGCTGGAAAGAACAACCATTGTGTATACTTTCCAAGGAAAGCAAAATAGATAGCAACCTAAAAAGCATGAACTTCTTGACTAACAAATCAAGCAAAACAGAGAAATAATGTACAAATGCAAACATGTATTTTCATCAGGGTTACCTTTGTCCCAAAATATGAATAAATCTCATCAATTGGCTGGTCAGTGAGGTCCCACCAATTCAGTGCCCAACTTCTCAGGAGTTTTTTCCTCTTCATTTCAGCTATAAATAAAAGTTCATTTTACTTCCAGAGATTGGTCAACACCAGGACTGCAAGTAGTATGATAATAAATCTAAATTGCCCTACCGTGTAAAGGAAACACTTGTTTAACAATGCCCTTAGATTCCAATGTCTGCAGTAAAGATTGCCCAACTTCCCAACAGAACTCTTTCCCATCGTATTTTAGAGATATCATTAAATTGCTCTTGTTTACCTGGATTTAGAATAGGTGGACTCTCAAGAGCATATTATGATGTACACATAGACAAGGAAATGCATAAAGATACCCATGTACATACATATTTAGGATCAGGAAAACTGTCAACAATGCGAGATTTGAATATGAGCTAAACAATCAAAAGATAGTTTAGTTCAAATTATCCTTTAAATGGAACAAATTCAACATCCAAAGGGAACATTCAAACACCTGAACCTACTATCGTTCGTTTCTCATACTGTATAGTTCTTTACCTGGCCAACTAGCAAATCAACCGGCTAACTTCTGTTACTACAAAAATGTTTACATTAAAATTTGACCATTTGAAAATGATTAACCAAGTTCATTGATCTGAGAAAATAAAATAATTGAATGACTCACAATCCCATATATTAAGTGGTGGTAGCATTGAAAACGCTCGGACCAACTAAACAACGAACCATCTGGCTGTTTCAGAAAAGCATCCATCTCTTCCCATTCAAATTGTAGATCCATTCCTGGAATTAAAATCAGGCTATAAATACCTCCCCAACAATGCGCCTTGTGAAAATAATGGGATTCTAGCACTTCTCATTAAGGGAAATAGATCATGTGAAAAGAAAAGTAAAACTCCATTGAAGTCAGGAGCTGCATTGCAGAAATCACCAATACGAGTAGGTTTCTTCAATTGTATCTCTGCTGCAGCCCTCCCCAAAGTCACTGGAGGTGCTGCCACCTGAGAAGAAGATAGTTCTAAATCAACAACTCAACTCGAGAAAAACTTGAAAATTCCCACCAATTGAAATTGGTCAAGGAGAGTAGCCACAGAACTAAAAATTGAATCATTATTCAATGACACAAGGAAAAATATAAAGAAGACCATCAATTCAAATAATTGACATGGTACCATCTATGTGATCAAAAACGGAAAATGACAAAGAAACAGAAGTAAAAGAAGTTTTTAGAGGACAGAATATTCTTCCCACCCACATATTTATACTTCTAAAAGGTAAAGGTGTGTGCAAAGCACAAATTCAATATTTTACCCTTTATCTCTGCTAAGATTCCAACCCCGTGGCAAGATAAATAAAGCTTCTTGAAAACCACTCGGCCAAACCCTTGGGGCCTTCCCACCCACATATATACAGTAGCACATACAAATACTTGCTGACCAAAAGAAGCAACAAGTTGAGTTCACAGAAAAGTAACTGAAGTATAATATTCAATAACACTGCAAATAAGTTAGTGCAAGCAAACATAAATATTAATCAAGCAGCTTATATTAAATCACAAAGGCAGAACATATCATAGTTAAAATTAATGCCTTCATTCAAACAAACAATATGTAAACCAAATTAAAAGAATGTTTAAGAAATCAATATTTAAAGAAATCAAACCTTGATAAACTCATCTGAAACTCCAGAAACTATATCAACTATCAACCCAACATTCCTAAACTCAGCTACAAGAATGTCAAGACAGTCACCAATCTCCTTATCTTTAATCACATTACTTTGTGATACCACCACTGCTATCTCATATACAGCCACTTCTTCTCCATTCCCGTTCATTTCTCGTAGAATTCACACCAAAGCCACCAAGAATACACAGCAGCTCAAACGATTAAAAGAGTACTATTTGCTCAAATGGCCAAAATTGGTCTACGTGCTTTGAATCAAACACTGCTTGTTTCAAATAAGAGGCCAATTATCTCTAAGCAAAAATATGATCATTAGTACAAATAGCTGAAATGAGAATTGAGCTCAGTAACCAAAGAGAAAATATTTGGTTGAAATAGCTAATAGCCAAATGGGTGTCATTGCTTTGGATCAAACAAACAAATAAATGCGATTTTTGCTCAAAAAAGCAAAAAGGGTTTTCAGTTTAGGCTCAAATAGCCAATGGGTATCCGTTTTCAGATCAGCAAAGCTTGTAATCAACTAAACTGATAAATTTCTGCTGAAAACAGCAACATGCACAGGTTCTTGAGATAACTCAAATAATCAAATGGGACAGCGTGTTCAAGGCTTTAAAGATAGCGATCAAACCAGAAGACACAAAATTTTCTCAAAATATCACATTGAGTCGTCACAAAACACGCATGGAGACTTAAACAGGTGGCCGGGTAATAAGGATGAACTAGTAGCGAAGGTGAGACACTTGGGAGGATGTGCAGGATTGGTGACACGTGGATTGCTAAGACATTGTTTGGCGGTACTTTTTGTTTTCTTCCGTTATTGCTTCTGATGGCACAACTTCTCATGCAACATTGATTTATGTAAAAAATTTAGAAAATGATATTTCTTCGTCATCAGCCATGTCCCATGATTCCATTCAACAAATTGAGTCTCTATCAACTGCTGCAATTTGCATGGCAGGAGGCGATGAAGGTGAAGATAATTGGTGCAGAGATTATTCTACATTGCCAGGAAAGATTGTGGGATCAAATATACACATATTCTCATTTCAGATTCATTCTCTTGCAGCGAGTTCAGATATCAAATTCAAGTGCGACATGTCATAAGTGATCACGTTACTAAATTTCGGTCGCACTTACAATAAATTAATGAATATGCAGCAAAAGATTGAGAAGCAAGACCAGAGCATTAAGCATGGAGACGTTACATGTGTACTTTAGTGTGTTTACATGCTCCATATGTGTTATGAAAAAAATACAAGTTCCTATCCCATGCCATTTTAAATTGATGTGTTATTTTATTTTATAATTAAAGCATCAATTAATTAATGTGATATGATTTTGCCGCCTTCCTCCTAAACGCGGCTAAGAATTCGACTTCCTATACTGGGTCCGTGTGTATTTTCTGTGAGGTGTATCTATCTCGTTATGTCGCTAGCATTTTCTTCATCTAGTGTACAAAATATTTAATAATAAGGTTCTATTTCGTGTTAATTGAAAAAATAATAATAAGGGTCTGTATCGCGCCCGCCCGTGTGTATATATATATATTTCCAATCGACCGTTAAAGATTTTGTGCATTTATTTATTTATTTTGGTTGAAATATGTTGATTTGGTTAGGCCAGGCCCAATTTTGAAATTGGCCCACATTAATCCACGTTCTCTCTCCTTGTCTTTCCTCGAAGCAAAGGAATAGCAGAAAAACAAATAAAATAAAATAATAGAGGAAGAAAAGGCGAAAGAAGTATCTCAATAACACAAAAAGTCGTCTTCGATCAAAATCCCCAATTCTTTGAAACCCTTGCTTGATTCAATTCTCAGATCCGAAACATTTCGCGATGGGAAACACGGAGAAGCTGTTGAATCAGATCATGGACTTGAAATTCACCTCAAAATCTCTTCAACGCCAGGCGAGAAAATGCGAGAAGGAAGAGAAAGCCGAGAAATTGAAGGTGAAAAAGGCCATCGAGAAAGGCAACATGGACGGCGCCAGAATCTACGCCGAGAACTCCATCCGCAAGCGCACCGAACAGATGAATTATCTCCGCCTCGCTTCTCGTCTCGACGCCGTCGTGGCTCGTCTCGACACCCAGGCCAAAATGACCACCATTAATAAGTCCATGGCTAACATCGTCAAGTCCCTTGAATCCTCTCTCGCTACCGGTACATAAAAATATTTCTTTTTTTTTTGTCAATTTGTTTTCCCAAGTTCCGTGATTTAGTGAATTATGTTGAATATGAATATTGATGCGATATACCATTGCTGGTGCTTTTGTTTTGGTTGGTTTTTCAGGTGATCGTATATTTTCAAAAGTTGAATTGTTTATTGAGTGATCATGCATTTTTCCTAAAGGAAAAAATGATTTTATTTTATTTATTTTATTTTTTTGTTAGCTTTGTTAGATATCAAAAGCATTGTATGGTTGCAGAGAGAAAATTCAAAAGTAAACTTCATCCTGAATATTATTAGTTGATATAGATGGCTCCAGGCTCTGGCGAAAAATATGCAATTTGGCTCTGCAATCTTTAAAGATTTGGCCTTAATGATTACTGCACCTTTGTAGTGTAGAACTTTGCTTTGGGAACACCTGTGAAAAGATTGCTTTCCAATTCCTGAAGCCATTTTACCTTCAAATGTTCCTTGATAATATAGAAATTCTGTTTATTGGCAAATTTTAGGATGGTACATGATTGCTTTTAATTCATGTTCAGAATGATTGGTTTGATGTAAAGATAAGTTATGGATAATGTTTTAAATCAACATTTGTTACAGGTAATTTGCAGAAGATGTCAGAGACTATGGACTCATTTGAGAAGCAGTTTGTGAACATGGAGGTTCAAGCAGAGTTCATGGAGAGTGCTATGGCAGGGTCAACCTCATTATCCACACCAGAAGGGGAGGTCAACAGTTTGATGCAACAGGTTGCTGATGATTATGGACTGGAGGTTTCAGTTGGGCTCCCACAACCGGCTGCACATGCTGTGCCAACCAAGCAACAAGAGAAAGTTGATGAGGACGATTTATCAAGGCGTCTTGCCGAGCTCAAGGCTAGAGGTTAATCTAGAGTTGGCTCATTCATATTTGATGTGTAGTCATATATATGGTCTCCAGGATCATGTTAAAAGTTGGATAAAACTTACTATTTGTAAATTTGACTGAATTTCGATTTGTGATTTTATGTACACCTTATGGTTGGTGCCTATGGATGCCGATGCCGGTTATTTGATATCCTGTACATTGTCTATGTTGTTAACAATTTTTTTTTTCCTTGTATTATCCCTCCTATCCACAGGATCACAGCATGCTGGTGTTCAAGGGTCTGTCTGTCTTGGTTTTTGTCATAGCAGTGAAGCTCTTTCTGTAGATTTGAGCGAATCAACTTCAGGTTCTTTAATTGAATTAAGGCCGCTGAGATAGACTTGATACTGATGTTTATAAATGTCTGTCTTGTTCGACGATAGCATGCTCTTAGTGCTGTGCATGCAGTTGAAAATTTAACCTGGTAAGAACTTATTAATTCCTTTGTCTTTAAATAGAGAAATTAGAGTATTTATGCAGAGTTTTAGAAGCTCAAAATTCCCAATTCTAGATCAATCAACTGTATCTTGGATTTGCATGGATATCAAGTAGGCAAGTACATATGATTTCTTTCACTGATGGCCGAGGTTTAATACAGTTTGAAAATTAAGTTACCCGTGTTTGGTTTAAAAGATCTTTTGATCCTTATTCATGTATTTGTAGGGATTTGAATGGTTATCCTAACAGTGACATAATGATTGATGAAGATGGACTCTGTAATGAAGACGTGATATGTTAAGAAAATTCGAGGACCCAATACATAAAACTCTAGCAGGAGCGCTCATAATTCTAAGTATTTGTTCGTAATAATACATCAGCAGTATCAACTTTATTGTCGAGGTATTAGCCTCTATCTAATGGGCTTTTCCACCATCCTTGGTGGCAGACGACTTCGCAGTTGTGCTTGCAAGCCTTTGAAGCCCTTTTTGGACCCTTTGAAGGAGCTTTGATGATTGTTTCTTAGACAAATAGAAACCGATTGCATCGACATACCAGCCACTCCTTCCCTTAAAACCAACAACCAGTCCTCCATCCATTGAGAAAGTAAATGGGGTTCCTTCTTCAACTCCGAAAGGACCGAAGGTTCTTTTGTTGCTCTTAAATGTTAGGGATCTGATCACAGGGCTGCCACCATAGACGACAGGACAGTAGTGGCCGCTAACACTGATCAAGAATTCTTCTGGGAATCGAAGCTTTATCTGAAATTGAATGAAAATTTACAGCGCAGGCGAGCAAGTTGTTTTAAGGATCAAAAAGTTCCCATATCAAGAAGAAAAATAAACTAGACGGGGAAGGACAATAGAGTAGGAATTGAGCAAACCTCAGCTGTCCGATTGCCTCCGACTCCTCCATGTTTTTCTGCTGTGACAGGGTTGCCCTTCTTATCGTACACCACCCGTATCGAGTCAATACAACGGTCATAAGCAAGGGTGATCTCTCTCACCCCATGGTAGATGCCATCATCCCAACTGGTTCCTCCATTTCCTCCCCATGGTCCAATTACTATACTCTTCTTTTGCCCACTAGCATGATCCTTGCCACCTTCCTACAATAATATTAACAATTACTCAAAAGAGCTCCACGTTTACAGTATTGGGACAATTTTAGTTTCAGCTGTAGACACTAAATCACCAAGTCATGCTTCATCCAATTATTAGAAAAAAAAAAAAAAACGTAAACGGTTGGGGGAGGGGGTTTTATTGGAATGTGTTTATAAGGAAAATCATTGAGAATAAGCAAAAATTTAAACCCAGCATTAATATAAAATTAAACTAAAATAACAAAATATACTAAAGTTGCGTATATCATACCATAAATGGAGAGGAAACTACTGAAGAAGCAAAGCTGTGATATGGAGAAAGGGTATTGATTTGTGCGAGAAAGTGAAGCTATATAGTTAATTACTATAGGCAACAAGAGGTTGTGAAGCTGAAGCTGCATCTGATTCCAAATGTATCACTATCCCTTCAAGTGATAGTATTTGGTGACTCAAGATTCCTGAAACGATTTCTCTCTGCCAGTTGGCCCCGAAGACAAACTTGATGAACACTGAAACAGTATCAAACATTCCAATTGACTTGTATACGGGAATAATGTTCTTTATTTCTAAAAAAAGGTTCATGAGAAAAATCAAAATTCCTGAACGAAGGGGTAACTTTGTAGCATATATGATTATGATCTGGCCGGCTAGCGTCACATGCACGCTTTGAAACTCTCCTGATGCGCCAAGTCATAATTTGGTGTTTTAGCTACACGTAGATGACCAGACCTTAAGAATTAATTGAACTTTGGCCTTCAAAGCAATGTTTAGATTTAACTTCTGTCACATAGAATTAATTAAGAAACTATGCTAGTGGTATATACTTAATAAGTTTAATAACTTCTTTCACATACAGATTTTATAAACTAACAAGTTTCTTTATTCTCCTTCACATATAATCACTGATATTGTTTATACACACATATGTCTAACAATTAAAATTCATTTGTGTACAAGTTCCAAATTAAAGAAAACTAAAACGACAATATATATCCGCATGCTTCAGTTCAATGCTGATTTGGAGAAAATCAGTTGATATCTGAAGGTTCTGAGAATTCCACTCCAGTGAGGCATAATGATCATGTGCATGCTGGCCCTCGTTGTACGGGTGAATCAGGATTCAGGAGAAGCCGTATGGGTGGTGATCTTGAAGGTTGTGATAGTGAAATTGTTCAGCTAGAACCAGTGAATGTGAAGTGGCTCGATGGAATTGGGAAAGAAGATAGCTTGCTCTCGCCGGAATCGCATGGCCGATGTCCTTCAAATCCGCATCGAGAGTGTATCCAACCAGTATTGAGTGTTGCTAGTGCGTGTGACGGCGGAAAAACTTAAGGTTTTTTGTTTGTAAATTGTTGGTGCCTTGGCGTCATGTTACTTTGCTTTTGGGTGACTTTACAAATTGTTGGTGACTTGACGTTATGTTACTCTGTTTTTGCTAGTGCGTGTGACTTTGCTTTTATTTTTTTATAATTTTTACAAGTTATATTTGTATATTTGATTATTTAATTCTTTTTCATTTTATATTATTATTGGGTAATGGCTAAGATATGTTATAGTGCTTATGTAACTATGTAATGTCATGTTATATTTATAATTTTTTAATTATATATATATATATATTTTTTTTTGTGGATTCACGAATTTCTACGGATTTACAGAAGCAAATCCATATCCAATTCATCGACTACGGATTTTTAAATTTTCAATTCATATTCAATCCACGGATTGGATTTATACGGATCGAATAGATTGAGTGGATCAGATTGAATTCTAAACACCCCTAGCTGCGAAGATGATGCGGAGACTGGGGCCACCGGAGTTGATGAAATCGCGCCATCTGAAGCTAGGCTTTTGAGATTGTTGACAGCACTACTTCTGATACTAGTGATTATTTATTTTATCTCCTGGAAGAAGCTAGCCATGCATATGGGGCTGCTATTGATATTTTATCTGCATGATTATTCTATATAATTTGTTTTTAATATAAATAATCACATGTGAAAATAAAGATAATGTTAGATTAACTAAAAAAAAAGAAAAGAAAGAAGCTACTTGGCCAGTTGGGCCCGGACCCCAGAAGCTAGCCAACCCTGAAATTAATCAAATAATATTCTTATTAACGTGAGAGGTTTTGGACTATTATGAGCCCTAGATTATTTTATTGTGTTATAACAAAATTTATAAAAAGAAAGGGTTCATGTGCTATGTACATTCTCTTCCTTATTTAATAAAAATTCACAAACCCTTTTCAATTCCATATTTGCTACTTCTACTAATTGATGTTGGATTGAAAAAGACATAAGCAAACGTGCCGACAAATTTATACCTCTCCTAAAGAAACATAATTCATATAAAAATTTAATTAGGGTAGTCTATATCATACCTCTTCGAACCCAAACGTGCAGACAAATATAATAAGGGAGATTTATAAAGAAAAATAAGGGTGATTATTTATGAAAACAACTAACTTCTCAGTTTCCTTACTTCAATAATAAAATAATATTTTTGATGTGAATACATGTCAGTAAATTTATTGTGGCGGATAAAGATCGACATCTAAATTATTATTTACTTGTTGATTATTGGTTGTCTGTTGTTCGTTAATATTTAGTTGTCCATATGTGTAACATAACTAATTACTCAGGTGCATTTATTTATATACGAATAAAATATTTTAAGTTATTAGAGTAAGAAAAATGTTAAGTTATTTTTATAGATTACCCTATATTAGCTATTTTCCACAATTGTCCCATTACAGCACGTGAAAAATTATTTGCCAAATCTGAAAAATATGAAAAATGAGAAATCGGCACGTGCAAGAATACCATCCAAGACTCTTCCAATAATAGTGTGAAAAAATAAATAATTTCTTAAAAAAAAATTAGAATAAAAATAATTTTAATTATTTTAATAATTACAATACTTTTCAATATTAAAATAAAAAATAATATAATACTAAATTAAAAATTATAAAATACTCTTTAAATAAAACTGTCTCAATAATCTCATTTAAAAAATATTATTTAAACAAACGGCGCTTCAAATGAGAAGCCGCGTTTGGGTGATGCTGTGTAAGTCAGCAAATGAGAATCCAGTTTGAACCGTAACCACTCTTGATAGATACTGCAAAAGACGAGCGTCTCTTTGCTGAGACCACATGCTAAATTTTTTATTCTCCTTAAATTATTCGAAAAACCTATTTATTAAAGAAATCAACTTCAACGCATAATAGGGTCTGAAGTTGCTTATTCCTCATTTTGTTCTTGGAAATCGAAACTTATGGGTGGAGCCATGAGTTTCTCGAAGTGGGTCTTCGTAGTTTTTGTTCTTCATTTGCTCAATCCATGTCCTGTTAGATTCTCGTATGGCTCTTCAAGCTCAAATGGGTTATCGGATATTCCAAAAAAGTTGCTTAATTTTGCAAAAAGACAAGAGCTTGTTGGCTGGATGATTGGTATCAGGAGAAAAATACATCAGAATCCAGAACTGGGCTATCAGGAATTTGAGACTAGTCAGCTTATTAGATCAGAATTGGATAAAATGGGTATTAAATACAAACACCCGGTAGCAGTAACTGGTGTTGTTGGTTTTATTGGGACTGGTGAGCCTCCTTTTGTTGCATTGAGAGCAGATATGGATTCTCTTCCTCTGCAGGTTTGAAAATTTTCTCATCATTTATTTATTTATAGCCCATGTTTGTTAAATTAGCTGATTGTTTTATAAAAATGTTTATTTTTTTGGTTGACTTCAGTTTATTGCCAGATTGTTTGATCACTTGAATTTGTATCTCTTTTATGCTCTTCGTATGCTGTTTAGTTATTAATTGCATGATTGGCTTATGCTGTTGAATGAGATAAGTTGAAGTAGAGCACAGCATAAAAAATTTGATTGATTTTGGTTTCTTTTAATTTACAAATTTTAGATAGCTTTGATGGTGATAACAGATCGGTATGTTTTCATTTCATTTTCAATCTTTTACCCCCTTGGGTTGAAAAAAGAACGTTATTGAGAACTGGATTGATGGGGCAATTGGATTTTGTAGGAAATGGTTGAGTGGGAGTACAAGAGTAAAATTCCTGGGAAAATGCATGCCTGTGGGCATGATGGCCATGTCACCATGCTTCTAGGTGCAGCAAAAATTCTTCAAGAGCACCGTGAGGAGTTAAAGGTTTGTTGCTTTATTCACACATGTCATCTTCTACTCGGGAAACTAGGTTATGGGTATAGTTTATAAACATATGTTGTATGTTATGCAACAACAGTAACTAGATAAACAATGGTATATTGGTAATTTTGTGTAGACTATAATGGCTAATTCAGTGAATTCTGTATTTTCCTATTAGATTGTTCTAATAATTATTTCAAAAGCTGATATCAATAATAGTCAAGAAAAGGGGATGCCATTTAGAAAGCCAATTATCGAGCCATGCTAGTGATATTTCAAGAATAAAGATGTTTGATGCTTCTCCCAATGGAGTGTATGGATTTTAGACTATTGTTAGTGGGTTGAGTCAAGCTAATCTTCACGATAATGTTGAGGAAACATGTACTCTTCCTCGTATAGGTCAAGTTTTGAAAGTGCCAATCTGAAACATTGCCTGTAAATGGAGTTGAGTGCTTCAATTAAAACTTTTACACCTATAGTGTGAGTAAATACAAGTATAAAAAAATCTCAAGTTTATGTTTCAGCTTCCTCTTCTCAAATGATAATTTCTGAACAATTATTAGTTTTACATTTTTTATTGGTATTAGTATTACCTTCGTTATCATTTTGAGTAAGAATGAGTGGCATTTAACTTATTGAAGATAAGTTCTTCATAATACTCACACACAGAGACTTGTGTATGCCTGAGATTGATCTTTTTTTGCTTGTTTCACTAGGGTACAGTTGTTCTGGTTTTCCAACCAGCCGAAGAAGGAGGTGGAGGAGCCCACAAAGTGCTCGAAGCAGGAGTCCTGGAAAAAGTTAATGCCATATTTGGGTTACATGTCGACCCTAACTTACCCATAGGTGAAGTAGCTTCAAGACCTGGTCCTCTGTTAGCTGGGAGTGGCTTCTTTGAAGCAGTAATAGGTGGAAAAGGAGGTCATGCGGCCATTCCTCAGCATTCAATAGATCCAATATTGGCAGCTTCTAATGTGATTGTTAGTTTACAACATCTTGTTTCTCGTGAAGCTGATCCACTTGATTCACAGGTAAATTCCATCAACTGTTTCTTATGTTTTTTCCTTGCCTTTCCTGTGTGTTTTAAAGTTCTTCAATGTATTTGGAATACTTTCTTCTTGTGAGTGCAGGCAGCTATAATTCAATAAAATCTTTTCTGCCTTTGAATGGTGTCCCTTTTTTAATTGATTGATACTTGGTGGTTTTGTCAGAGTAGGCAATGTTTCTTATACATAGTAAAACTTGATCCCCTTTTCCAAGGGGCAGAACATGGCACACATAAAGTAATTGATGTGCTAGGGATTAGGAACTCTGCAAGGAGAGTACACCATTACGTGATCAATAGACATTGAGGTTCTTGTGAAGGTTCAGGGGGATCTTAGGTGCTCTGCCCTTGAAGAGGAGACGAGAGGAGAGTCATCATTATGATTTCTTTATTTAACTTTGGTCGAATACTTCTGTTTTGACCTCTGTTACTGTGGAGGATGTAACTGTTGACAGTCAAATTAATTTGATGGAACATGTCTTCAAATTGTGATATTGTTCTGAGTCCACTGTACTTTAACTCTGGGCATTCATTTGTAGGTCGTGACAGTTGCAAAATTTCAAGGAGGTGGTGCATTCAATGTCATTCCAGATTCAGTATTAATTGGAGGCACTTTCCGGGCCTTTTCAAAGGAAAGCTTCACGCAACTAAAGCAACGTATTGAGGAGGTATGACAGTTAAATAACTTAATGTAAATGATCATTCATAAATTGACCAAACACCATGAAGTAACTTTATGCAAATAGTTGGCATTTTTTGCAACCATAACAAATGTGGTTTATAATTTTCTAACATGATAACTGAGATAGTACTTTAACCATTCAAAATGATGTCACTACCTCTATTATCCCTGAACTTCTGAATGGACTATGATAAATCAATTGCCTGTTGATATGGACCTAGTAGCTTCCTCAAAAGAATGGAATGGAATGGTTGATCATGGATCTAACTGGTAATGCGAGTGCTATTCAGATGAGGAAAAGCATAAAAAAGAAAAGAAAAGATCCACGACAATGGAAAGTTTTTATTTTTAATCAAAATTCTCTCCTTTTTATTTTTCAAGACTCTGTTTACTTTGCTGCAGGTTATCATTGGGCAAGCTGCAGTACAGAGATGCAGTGCAACTGTTGATTTCCTGTCAAAAGAGAAACCCTTTTTCCCTCCCACCATAAACAATAACGATTTGCACAAGTACTTCCAAACTGTTGCTGGAGATATGCTTGATACTCAAAAAGTTAAGGTTATGGCACCAGTGATGGGATCTGAAGATTTCTCATTTTACCAAGAAGTAATGCCTGGATACTTCTTCTTCCTAGGGATGAAGAATGAGACACTTGGGAAGGTTGAATCTACACACTCCCCCTACTTCACACTCAATGAAGATGCACTTCCTTATGGAGCCGCACTTCATGCATCACTTGCTTTAAGGTATCTTCTTGAGTTTGGACCAGAAATTTCTTTGCCAGAGGGAAACTACCGCGATGAACTGTAAGGTACTGTTGACTTGCTTATCAATGACTATGGAATCCAGTACTGGTGTAAATGTTACCAGAATGTCCTGTTATACAAGTTTGATTCAAGGAAGAACATCTTATTGATTTTCAGTTAGGTGGGAAATAAGTTAACATTCGTCAATGTATCAAGACAAAATAATTTTGGAAATCGTTAAGGCATTGCGAATAACATTTCTATCGGATTTCCTAGGAGTTATGTGATATTGCAGAAATATTATGTATATATTATTTACCATTTAACTTGAGGTAAATTATTATGCTATATATTGTAGATACTCTTTTTCATCCCTGTCCTGTCCAGTGCATTGAAGCCTTACCATCTCACCTGAGAATTTTGATTTGGAATGGTGATCACAAGAAGGTAACTAATTAACTCTTTCTATGAGTTTAATGGAGAATCAAAGATTGAAGGCCATTCAAAAATTGCTATGAAAAAAAATTTGTAGCCACTCAAGTTAAGCACAACTATCTCCAAATCTTGGAGAGAAATGAAAAGGTTACCTTACATGAGAATCTTATTGGGAGATAATAAGACATATCATCAAAACGGATGGTGGTACGCAACTTTATATGTATGTTACAGTAACATTACATTTGATTGACCGGTACTAGACAACATGGTATATCAATCATTAGACGGAGCTGTCTAGCATGCCTAATTTAGAATCTAATATTCTTCAAATTGAGTGATATTGAAAAAACCTGTAAAGGCAAGGTAAAGATGGATGAAACTCATATAATGGAGACTGGGTTAGCAGTAACAAAACTCCCATGTTCCAGTTAGCATTTGTCTAAGTGTGCATCTCAGTGGCCAAGCCCTTGTCAAAACCCAAAAGCTGAGAGAGACAATTCTAACAAAGGACCCAAAGCACTTGGAGCAAACTTCCTTGCAAAAAGATAACAAAATGAAGTCACCTGCTTATTGTAGTAGCACTGCGAACTTGCAGTAATCTTCCTGAAAAATTCCTCGCTTATGTCAGCCCCACCATACGTAGCGGGATGAGCACCGCCCCTTGACCAGTCCGTCCAAGTAAGGGTTCGGTTCGCAAGAAGACGTGAAAAATGTATGGTCAGCATTGTGGGGAAGTAATGTTCATCCACGTAACATCCTGGTTTGCAGAAATCTCTGAACTTAGGATAGTAGCTGGTGTCTTCGATTATGTCAACTGCAAGCCTCCGATTAATTTCAAACCACTGCGAGCCTTTACGCCACTGGGAAAGGGTGACTTCAGGTTCCATGTTTCCATTATAGCGCCCTCTTCCATAGGGTCCAGGATCGTCATATGATTCCATAAAACTGTATCGGGATTTTGATATGTAATAATAAACAATGCTGAAGTTGTGGAGAGGAACGCAAGACTCAGAGAGGAGGATAAACCATTCATTGGAAACATCAAGCAATGCGTTAGCCAGGAGTCTTCTCTCAGCCTCGCACATACTCATCTCTCCCCACTCAGCTGGCTGCAAATAAAATTCTCAAATATGTAAATAATCATATCCATGGAAAAGGAGCATGGACGTATTGGATGTTGAGGAAACAAAATTTTAATGGGACAACCATTAGCTCTTGCCAACATATATAAATTCCACTCCACAAACAAAAATATGCCCAATGGAAAGGCTTAGTCTTGTAAAAGAAAGAAATATGAAATTTAGCACCAATGTGATGTTAGCGCTGTGACATTGTGAGTAGCAATTCTAAGGTAACTAATAATTACTGTGCATAAATTCAGAAACTGGGAATAAACTTCTATGATTCATAATAACAAATTTCCTCAGCTGAATAAAAATCACTTATGCTCATTAAGATATACCAAGAACACATTCAAGTGCCAATTGAGGGGCGAAATGCTGCTCGATGAAAGAAATTGTACATCAATAGGAAATTGAATGCAAATAAACAGCAGCTTTTGGGTACGGATATCGATACAAGGAATAGGACAGTGTTAATTTCTTAAAATTTATTTTAAGTAGCACATATCCGATGGTGCTTTTTAAAAATATGCTATGCACATAATTTCCCTCAATTGTTAGAACTCAACTAAACGAACCTTATTACAAATATCTAGGTCAGGCACATGAATGCGATCGTTACTTGAGTAATAAACATAATCCCTCTTTGCACATATCACTTACTCTTTCTTTCTTTCTGAAGAACAGGAGCCAAAGCAATGGACTGAATTTTTCTTGCCATAATTTCAACTACATTTATTCCCTCTCTACTCATTCAGACAATAATATCCACCCTGGATGGATGAACTGTCACAACAATTCTTATAAGGACTCTTTGCCAACAGATACCACATTCCAGTCCTCATGTTTGTGATTATTTTAAATTGAAATAGCTCCTATTTTGCACCTCATCCTTTCGGATCCTCAATTACTCTATAACAATCAGCAGTGTCTCTTCTGATAGCAGAGCATGCAAGTCGTAATGTTCAAATGTACCTTGGAAGAATAATTTAGGACAATACCATTTTTAGGTTGATCAAATAATTTGGAAAGTAATTTTGAATCAATCAGGATGATAAAAGCATAGCACACAGAGGAAAGGAGACAAGATTGTTCAGAATTAGACTAGGAACTGGATTAGTAAGAGCAAATAACCAATTCAAATCACCAATGCAGGAGATCTCTA
>NW_006262075.1:6062609-6125008 GCF_000493195.1 Citrus x clementina | reverse complement strand
AAAAACAATAAGTTCAATATAAAGAGACCCCTGTAATTGTAGTTAACAATCTCTATTTGTATAAAGTCATGCCACAATTATATAAAGAATGGTAGTTTAATACCTGACTCGGAATTTGTCTCCTATAGAAAACTGAAGAAGGTGAAAATTTGCCATTGTAAGCCGGATGAGGATGAACATAGATAGAGTAGAGCCCTTCGTGCCCCTTGAAGAATTTCTCCCAAAGAGGTGCCAGTGGCAATGGCCCCTTTGTCAAGAACATGAAGGCAATTTTGGGTACTCTCTTAAATGGATACTTCTTTATTCGAGGAACAAATGAAGCCCTCCAGAACAATTCAGTGTCGTTCATGTTATGCAACAGGTTTGTTGGAGGCTTAATCCAACTTTTTATGTCGCTTACATCTTCCAAGCGAACATTAATGATGGATGGTGCAATGGGCATGATATTACGGACTGCATTAAATTTCGTTGTATACAAACCAATGATCGAAAAACAAAGCCCCACAACCAAAAACATCAAGAAAATTTGCATAAATTTGAGTGATAAAGGCCTTTGGTTTGTTCTAAAAGTAGAGGCAGGGTCCTTCCCCTCCTCTGATGGTACCACCAATCTTGTTTGCATCTTAACCTCAATGTTTCGTCAGAATCAGATCCTTGGTATTGAAGCTTCTGCAAGATGGAATCCAGTAATCCTCTTAAAGGCAAACCAGACTCTGAACCAGCAATTTTACAATGACAATGGCAGAGCAAGCTTCAGTTTAGCCAAAGGGGTATTTGATATTGGATCATTTTCCATCATCGTGTAAAATGTGTCATCAAAATCTCACCAAGATCAGAGATCACCACATATAAACTTATAGAAACGTCCCTTTCCCAAATGATGGGTACTTGTCAAAAAAGAATTTTGCAAAGAAAGGAAAGATCTTCATACAGTCAACAAATTTTTCATCTTATTGTCTTTGGAAAATGTGGTGCAGTATGTGACATGATTCTGGGAAAGAAGATGAGAAGAATGAGGTCGCCGTTACCAAGTATGTTATTAATGATATATAAAAGATGAATCAATGGAGAAACGTTTGAGACAATGAGAGCAGATCGGTTCGTGCATTTGCCTTAATTCACGAATTGCTCCAGCATTAATTGAGTGAAGAACAAAATTAATGTTTTGTGAAGAAACAGAGGGAAAGGCTTGTAAGGCTTTTCCTTGGGTTTCTTTCAATATGGGGGTGTTTTGAAATTCCTGTTTTAATGAAGATATATACACGTAAGTTTAGCGTCTTTATTGCAAGTGGAGTTTGGAGAGAAACCTAGGATCTGATCCTGTCTTTTTCTTAATATATATAATCTTTTAATTATTAGTATTCTTTTCTTTTTTGAATTTCTTTCCTTTTTCGAGCTTTAGGTTGTCTGACCCTTCGAATACTTCATACATTATACCCTCATTATATTCCATGCGTCGGATTGTCCAGGTTTCTCCAAACGACCAAACCTTAGTTTAATATAAGAATGTCACAATTCTATCCAATTAATTATTTTCATTTTTATGAAAATTTAATGGTTGCTATTAACTGAATTAAATTAGAACTTCAAATTATAATTAACTAACATGCGTATCACATGGAATTTCTTTTTTTTTTTACCCAATATTGGTTTGTCCAAACGCTTTCAATTGAGAGCTCCTTATGTGAAAAGACTCTATATAAGAGGAATTTGCATTAGTTTCTGCTTCTCTCACTACCGAGAATTTGCATTGGTATTCACACATAAATCAAAAATAAGAAATAGAAAACACAGGTAATAATTGTACCTTAAAAAAAAGAAAAAGAAATAAATGTCAACAAACATTGAGACACAGCAGTAATTGAATAGCCAGAGTCTAATTGATTTTCCCAGCTAAAAATCAGTCAACGATCAATACATACTTCATGTCCTCTTCCATGACAATGACTGAGAAAACCAGCATAAGCTAGAACTTAAATTCAATCCTAAACTGATCAAAATTTGCTTCAACTAAAAAGAACTTGAATTAACAATTTAAAAAAAAAAACTACTAAGAAATACTAAGGCCAGCGAAGTTGATTTAAATAGAATAATATCCATTTTTCACATGAGACTCCACAGTTTATTCAAAAACTTGTCTTGAGTTCGAGTTTACTTCTGTGAAGAGTTGGGTCCACGCTTCTTTCCAAAACCAACAACTGGAAAGTGCAAACAAAATAAAGAGTCAAATCATTCAAGTAAGCCACCAACAAACTCAAGAGAACACAATCCAGGCATTCTAGTCAAAATCATTATTACTGGGATCAATATACACATATCACTGTGCGGCAATCATTCGTCAGACAATTCTACTCATAATTTTACCTATACATGCTCATTAAAACTTCAGAGAATGAATAAGTACAAGATAAAAACAAAGCATATCCCAACACAAATACACAAAGGAGACATTGACCATCTTTTTTACTCATTTTTTCTCTGCCTCTCTCCTTTCCATTCCTCTCCTCTCCTCTTCTCTCATTTCTTCCAACTACACGTGGACTAGAGTCTACTAACTTCATTTTTATAGGTCACAAAGATCTGATGGGTATCCAAAGCAACAGTAGCCCATTAAGATCATTCAACATATTATAACCATTGCTAACGACAATAAAGCTACAAAATTCCAGTGACAATATCAAAAGATACAATTAAACAATGGATCTCCCTAAATTACAGTTTGCTTAAGTTACCGTCCATGAAAAAAAAAATAAAAATAAAACACATAAACTGGGCCATTAGACACATAAACCATAGACACATGATCAACACGCAAAATTAAAAAAAAAAAATTTCAATGGTCATTGAAATAAGATCATCAGGCAGCAAAAATATATTTCTTTGCATAAAACACAAATACAATTGGCATTTTTCATTACAAAGCATTGCTTCTTTTGCAAAAACTTAAAACTAGGCCATTATAATTTTCCAGTGCATTTTATTTTATCATTCATGTAATAAAAATAAAATCAAACAGAAAAAACAATACAAAAGCAAACCCAAATATTCAATAATCCAGAGAAACGGTGAGAAATGATCAACTGACCGGCAGTGACGAAGCGGCGATTGTACTGCATGCGCTTGTAGGCGCGTCCACGGGGCCTCTTCTTCTTGTCTTGCTTGGCGACCTTCGGCGTCTGCCCTCTCACCTTTCCGGCACGTGCCAGCGATCCGTGTACTTTACCTGCACACATATCATGGCCATTTTAGAAATTCAGAATCATAGACCAAATAACAATATTATTTGGAAATCTATTTCGGTAACATATTGTCCGAAATTGAAAATTACCCATGATTGATTGCTTTAATCAGATCTTCTTCGTCTGAGTTAACGTCAGCGACAGGTTGCGGGTTTTTTTCTTTTTTGGTTCTTTGTTAGGGTTTTTGAGAAGCGGAATCTAATTTATACTTATGTGTGTGCAGATCCGACGGTTTAGATTGGCTAAGAGAGATTTAAATGAGGTCCGTTCGATGTTTTTTTGTCTTGATATATTTTTATTTTTATTTGTTTTCATATGATTTCTTTTTATTCAATGTCATATAAGATAAAATACAGCAATTGTATGAAATACAGCAAAAAAAAGTACATAGTGTAAATATTCAATCAAATTCCAACATGAACTCGTTGAGGATAAAAAATCAAAGGATATACTCTCATATTCAATAGGAAACCCAAACTAGAATTCATCACAATTTTTATTTTAGTATCTATTTGGTATGACTTATTTAATAATTATAAGTATTTATTTATTTAATCCTATAAATTTTTATCAAAATTTTTGTTGTTACTTGGTGGTTTTTTTAGTATAGCTTTTAAAGCCCATTTAGTACCTATTTGGTATGTCTTATCTAATGATTATAAGTATTTATTTAATCACATAAACTCTTATCAAATTTTTTATTATTGTTGTTGTTTTTTTTTTAAGTTTAAGTAGAGCTTTTAAAGGTTATTTAACTTATTTTACCTCTACTAATAAAACCTTAAATTTTGAGTTTTTGTAAGTAGAGGTTGAATTTTTTTTAATATTAAAATATTTAAAATATCATCTACTTATTTGACAATCTCATTTTATTCTTTTTATAACATAACTTTAAAAAGTTTATCTATTAAAGTAATTTAATAATTTTAATAAAAGCTCTTGACAACCAAATAACTAAAATTTTTTAGGGTAAAAACTTTACTTATAAAAGTTCTATTTAAATAAGTTTTATTGAAAACTGTACCAAACAGAGTATTAATCTATTTTGCCTCTATTAACAAAATCTTAAATTTTGGACTTTAGGAGTAAAGGTTGAAATTTTTTTTTAATATTAAAATATCTAAAATATCCTCTATCTATTTGACAATTTCATTTTATTCTTTTTATAACATAATTTAAAAAAACTTATTTATTAAAGTAATCTTATACCATGCAATGCTGGCGCCAAACAAACCCTTATATAGCACGGACCCAAGTAAGTAAGTAATACAAGACAGCCATTTAGTATTGGGCTGGCCCATTTGATGCTCTTCTTTCAATTACTGAATTAGCCTCCATAGAACTGCTTAACACCCAAGTTGCCCTCTATCCCAAATGCAGTCATAACTCTAATCGTCTATGGCCATTCCTTTTTGTTTCATCTCCCACTATAACCAAAACGCAAACACGAACGCGAACACATGATGCGAAGCCACAGTTTGAGACATTTGACAGCAACAACAACGACTATTTCAAGCCCATCGTGGCTTCCAAAATTCCGCTCCAGTTCTAGCAGCGCACTTGCATCTCTCTCTTTCGCTCAAAACCCACAAGAAAACCAACAGCAGCAACAAAAACAACAAACCCAACAAAAAATATACTGTAACAGTAGTAATGATGATAAAAAATCTGACAGTAACAGGGCCAGTTCGTATTTTCCCAAGAGAGGCCAAGAACTGGAGTTGGTCTGTGAGAGTTTGGCATATAAAGGGAAAGGAGTGTGCAAGGTGGCAGACACTGGCTTCGTTGTATTGTGTGACCGTGTACTCCCTGGTGAGAAGTTCATTGGTCGAGTCACTCGCAAGAAAGGCAGTTATGCTGAGGTTAGTCGATTTATTGCTTTTATAGCTCGACCTTTGTTGTTTTTTGTAGTTTGAATTTTGATTATTGTATTCGGTTTTGTTTTGTCTGTGGTGAAATTTGTCTTACATTGAGGTTTATTTGATGAACTGAAATGATTTTGAGCTCAGTTTGTGCACATGGTTGGTATAACTGTCGCATCGTTTGTGGGGTTGTTTGATTTTTTAAAATTTCGGTGAAAAAAAATATATATATGAGAAAGAGAATTAATTAATTTTCAAAATATTTTTTTGCTTTTTACTCATTTTGTTGCAATTGCAGGTGACCAAGTTGAAGACATTATCTCCCCATTGGGATTCTGTGGATGCTCCTTGTGAGTATGCCTCATATTGCGGAGGTTGTAAGACACAAAACCTGTCCTATGAGGCTCAACTCAGAGCTAAGGAAGGACAAGTCCGTGATCTGGTGGTACATGTTGGAAAATTTTCTGATAAAGATCCAGAATTTGCTGGCATCATGAAGCCCATTGTTCCCTGTGATATTCAATTTCATTATAGGAATAAGGTTAGTGTGCAAAATAAAGCTTTGCCAGACTTGCTCAAGTGTGATAACTGTAGTGGTTTCAATCCCTCTTTGTTTGTTTTCTTCAGCTTCAAGGTATTCAGTATATCAACTTTTAAATACAGTGCTTTTGCCTCTTTTACTGAGATAACAATCGACTATCTTTTCCTGCATGGAAATAACCTAGATGCAAGATAATGTAATAAATAAATATAGAAATTTTTCAGTGAATGGGTAACAATATTATGTAAGCTTTAAAAAAGTAAATGTAAATACAAATTGCAGATGAATGTAGAAATTTGTTCATGCTGCTTCTGCTGAAGTGTTCACATGCTGCCATTACCACTGTTACTTCTAATGTAAATTCAGTGCATGATACAAAATAAAGATAGTTAAGATGCATCTGACCTACAGAAAAAGTAGAAATAAGCTGATAGATGCATGCCTCCTTTTCAGTTTCAGTGATCAATTCACTGGTATGTTATAATGAGCGCATGGCTTCATGATGTATTTTTATATTTTTATTATTGTTTAATTGATCGTACGATTCACCTTTTGAAACGGTATCACTTCTATTTTTCTTTTTCTACTGAAAAAATGTATGTAAACAAATTAGTTGAATCAATTATGAAAGCAGAAATTCTCAGTAGCTACATTCATGTTTCTGTAGATGGAATTCTCATTTGGTCTTAAAAGATGGTTTCCTAAAGAATCATTACCTAAAAGAGGAGATCATATAGAGAATTATGCTCTGGGATTACATGCTCCTGGATTTTTTGATAAGGTTCTTAATATTGACAAGTGCTTGTTGCAAAGTGAGCCTGCCAATCTGGTAAGCTTTGTTTTTAATTTTTATGATAGTATTTCTGTATATTCTCATGTGCGAACACTGGATATTACTTCTTAGCAAAAAGAAATTAATATTCATTTCCTATTTCAGTTGACTTCCATTGTTAATTTTACTTACTGTCGATCCCTTATTTATACATATTAAATGTTGTATAGCACCCAATGCTCATTGTAACAAGTGCCACTTTATGAATCTATTGATATTTTTTCCATTTTATTGTAGTGTTATATCTCAGTTTGATACAACCAGGTGTAAAATGTGACTCCATGTTCTCTAGTTGCCTGTGCTTTATATGCTAAAACTCTTCAATTATAGCACACAGAATTGTAGAGTTACTGGGCACATAATGATGTGGATATTTATTGGAAACAGAATTGGGAAAAGAAAAGAGAAAAAAAGGGTTCATACACACTGGAAATGCAGCTTTAACTAACTTTTTGCCATTATTTGTTGTTGATTATTATTGGCAGTATGTATGGATTTGTGTAAGAGAAATTTATTTGTGCCTCTTTGTATTCCATTTAATACATAGGTTCTTGCGGCTGTCCAAGATTACTGGAGAGACCCACAATTAGGCCTATCTCCTTATGATGTTCACTCACATTCTGGATTTCTCAAGCATCTAATGCTAAGAACTGGAAGGTACTTTGAGTTCTACCATAAATCATATCATCATTGATGGCTTCATAATCAACATACAAGATTGCTTTTGTTCTTAACTTTTTATGTTCACTCTTTGATAAGGAAGTCACTACTGCTCAGTGATATTACTTATATTTTACATTTTGTGGACATTCTCCTATAATGCAATGCCATAATGTTTGAACATTGGGGCTAGACTGGGGTTGAGGAAAAATTGAATTCAGTAAACTAACTTTTCCTGTGATTTAATAGTTTTATGATTTGTGCTCCAGTGATGTGAAGACTGGGCTACCCGAACTCATGGTCAATTTTGTAACCTCATCTTACAAGCCAGAGCTGCTGAAGCCACTGGTTGAGAAAATTTCATCTGTGCCTGAAGTGGTTAGTGGTCTGTATGGAAATTCCTATTATCATTTATGACAATATAGATTTTCATTTATGTCAATATAGATTTTGTGGTTTTACTTGATACAGTTAGTCAAATTGTTGAGTGGCTATTGTCAAATGCTTTTATTTGCACACTATCCTATATGGCAGATTAGCCAGAAGTGGGAAAGGATCATACAGTGCATGCGATAGCAAATTCTTTAGCCAGAAGTGGGAAAGGATCATAGAGTGCATTTGATAGCAAATTTTTTTAACTGCTTTAGGATAACATGAAATGTTACTGTATATATGAAGAGGGATCTTTTTGTCGGCTCATATATTCTGTCTTCAGGGTTGCAATTATCAAATAATCTCTTTGTATCATTTAACCTACTTTTGGTTCTTATGTTGATTCCATTTGATTGGTCTGACCCGTTATGAGAATTTAAAACTTGAATCAATTGCACTGTACAATCCTTTCTCACTTCTGTCTTATCTGCCACTGTGGACATCGTGCAAATGAAAAGGTCTTGTACTTTCCTAGCTCTGTATACTCCTTATCTGCAATGAAAATTTCTCTCTGTCCTGACTAAAGATGCATATCTTTTAGGTGTGCATACGTGTTCTTATCTATCTTTTCTATGTAAAACCCAACTCTAATTTTTCTAGAACCTACTTCCTGCAGTTAGATATCTGGCAAACCCAAAGCCATTAATATATGGTGACTCTCTTAAACTTCATATGAGTCTAAATGTTCTATAAATTATCCATATAGATTGTCTCATATCAATTTGAGCCAGGGGCGGATCTTCGTGGAGACTAGAGTGGGCCATAGTCTCTGTAAAATTTCAATTTTTTTTTTAAATATACATGATATCCCCTAAATTATAATAGGAATTAAAAAATAATCTCTAAACTATATATATATTATTCACTTCGGCCCCTGTAAGCAAAGTTTTCAGCTTTCACCCCTGATTTGAGCCTCTTTAACATAGATGTGTAAGTGAAAAATCCTTTGGCTTCCTCCTGACAGCCTCTTATCTCAGTCTGTAAAGACTGTATATTACTGGTTTATTTTTGCATTACATAGTTATAGTAACATAGATTTCTGATGAATGATAGGTGAGCATTATGAATAATGTAAATACTTCTGTCGGTAACACATCTGTCGGGGAGGAGGAGTACACTCTGTATGGGAAATCTAACATCACCGAGACATTAAGAGGGCTTACGTTTCAAATTTCGGCCAACTCTTTCTTCCAGACAAATACTCACCAGGTATGCCAGCAGATACTTGCTCCCGTTCTTTGTTCCTTGATCTCTTGCTTCAGCTTTTCATTTGGCTTCATGGGTAGTTCCCATAACAGTAAATGCAAAGATCTACACTGTTTTAGGCAGAGGTTCTTTATAAACTCATTGAAGATTGTGCTGGTCTCAGAGATGATGGCTCCGAGATTGTGCTTGACCTATTTTGTGGAACCGGTACCATTGGTTTAACACTTGCAAGATGGTATATCTCCTTGCTTCATTAGATTTAATTGTTGAGTATCATCAATTTTCTGTTTACTTGGTTTTTAACCATATATGACCTAATATCATAGTTTCCCTTTGCATTCCATACTGTCAGGGTTAAACATGTTTATGGATATGAAGTAGTTCCTCAAGCTATATCAGATGCTTGTAGAAATGCAAAGTTGAACAATATTTCTAATGCTACTTTTGTTCAAGGGGATCTCAACAAAATTGGTGGAGATTTTGGCAATGCTTTTCCAAAACCAGACATTGTCATTTCAGGTATTCTTCTTGCTAGGTTTCTTCTTCACTGAATTCATCGTTTCGTCTAGAAAAGTTAATTGTCATGCTACAGCGCATTTTAAGCTGTTCTAATGATAGACTGGATAGTTGACAATTGCTTGAGTTCTTGGTGGAGTCGGGGTGGGGGGAGGGCTGGGATGACATTTAGATATACGAGGAAGATAATTTCAAATTTTAGGTTTTCAGACCTGAATTGGCAGCAATTGACTTGAGGCATGATTTGGTTTGTGGTTGATGACTGATGAGCAAATTCTAATTGAATCACAATAGTACAAGACTGTATTACAGTAAGCCAGGGAATTGTGATTTATTATTTTAAAAGTAAGTGAACTGATAAGAATTCGCTTTCACCATTCAATAGTTGCATAAAAAATTATCTGGAAGTAAGGGTTTTTTTTAATTTATTTTTTTAATATGGCAAATTCTGCAGATCCAAACCGCCCTGGTATGCATATGAAATTGATCAAGTTCCTACTAAAGCTGAAGGCACCACGCATTGTTTATGTATCGTGCAATCCGGCCACGTGTGCACGTGACCTTGATTACCTTTGTCATGGTGTGGTGGGTATAGTGGTTATACTAAATCTACTTTTTCTTTAACTTGCTGTGGTCTTAACTCTTGAAATTTCTCGTGCAGGGAGATCAAAACATAAAGGGATGTTATAAACTAAAAAGTTTACAACCAGTAGATATGTTCCCTCACACTCCTCATATCGAATGTGTATGCCTACTTGAACTTTCTTGACCTTAAGCTGCAATTCCAAGCTAGCTGCTGCACTCCTACTAGGTTGGCAGGGGACCCAAGCTATTCGTGGTCCAACTGACAGTAATCTTTAATTTGTACTTCTGGATGGGTGATTTCCAGCTACATGATTATATTTCTTTGAATTGTAGCTTCATTCATGCAGAGAACACAGTATTTGAAAATTGGAAATTCGATTGATTCGGTCTAATTAGCAAATAAATCATTCTATGATGCCGAATATGCAAGGAAATTAAATAAGCCGCTAATTTGGATACTGGCATCTAAATTTGAGCTAAGCAATAATTTTTACGTTTCTTCTTCTTGTGGGCATTCATTAAGGGAAGGAATTTTAAATGCAGTAGCATTATGCTACGTTGGAGTAAAGGCAGAAGTCAAGTCTGATGCGGTGCTAAAATATCCAATTATCCATTATTTTCCAGCTATTTCATGTTGATTTCTCTGTGTTATCAGTTCTGAAATTGGTGTACTTTTTATGAATTTGGAAGTATGAACAATCTTGCTGCTCATGGCACCACTCGCACAAGGAAATACTTGTGAAGTTGAGAATCTATCCTTAATTACGTGACCGTATTTTTGTAACTGTTGTGCTTCTGGTTCTAGTTTGAGTATTGATCTTTAATTCGGGTTTATTTTAGAGGGACACTACACAAGTTTTATAATAAAGAACCAACTCTCAGTACAGTTGCAAGATCAGAAACTCGCTCATTTGTGTTTGAGGCACGTAACTGATTTAGAAGAACTGCGGCAACAAGAGACCATTGAGTCACTTCCTAAGGCAAAGAATAAATTAAGCATTTCATACTTCCTATTTTTTTCAACTGGTTGATCAAGTTACTTCTTCCGTGGAGTGGTAAATGACCTGCTTTTCCAATTGTGCCTTCATATTTGGTTTTCTTGGATTTTGAAGGTGACAGAATGGAGGTGGAATATTTTCCTCCCAAAGGAGATGTAATTTTGCAGAATGCAGCACCTGCAGACTTGTATGTATTGGTCGTTGGTGCTGTGGTAAAAATTTTACCGTACACTGTTATAATTCTAGGCCCCTTACTGTTGACTGTTTGTCATTTGCATCAAATTACTCTTTCTTATATGCTTGTATATCTAACAGGAACTCATCTTGCGAAAAGGTAGAATTGAACAGGTAAGTTAATTCACAATGCATGATTCTTGATAATTTTCCATCAGTCATATGACACCTGGTCTGCCATGATAAAGTAAAGGCTGTTTCAAATGGTTTAATGCATGTTGTTGGTAAGGGAAAGCCGGGGGATGTCGTTGATGACCTTGGTCGGCTGTATTTTGAGCCGGGGATGGTTTGATGGAGGATCCTGGGAAGTAGTACTACTATACCTCTCCAGAGGCACATCGCAGGCTCAACACTTCGGAAAACTGATGGGACTTTGCAAGAAGTTTAACGCTTATAACGTACCAATTTGAGTGTTGGAGAGAAAACATGATCAGTTTCCAAAAAAGTCGAAGCATCAAAAGAAAAGGATACTACATCACCTTATTGATTTCTGTATAAGCTTAATTTAGGGGTCTCCATCTTCACTTCAACCAATCTTACAGAATTAGAGATTTGCAATCTCTTAAGACTAGGACTCGAAATATTAATGCTCGTCAAGTCTCCAAAAGACCATCAACTTAAATGATCAAGGAACTGAAATTGATAAATTTGGTTGCAGAGCCACTCATACATAATTATGGAATTGAAAGCCATAGAGAATGGTAGAAGGATTTGAGATTCTTGCACGCTGCTAAATTGATCTCACTAGGCATCTTCCACCCAATAATATCTTGTGATTACGCACTAAATGCTCTAAGCTCCATATGTCCAAGTTCACAATCGTTTTCTCGCCGCCCCCGCGCCCCGCCCCGGCCGCGCGGGTGGGGGGGGGGGGGGGGGGGGTTCATAATTGTCTCTTACTTGGATTCTAGTAATGACGATCTATATTTTAATACAAGTTTTAAACTCATGGGGTAGCATTAAAACCAAGTAATGATGAGCATTACTATATATAGAGTATCAAAGTCAACTAAATGACTAATGCTCAAGTGAGGCAAACACACCCTCTTTCACGTGATAAAATTTAGGTAAAATTGTCGACCTACACTTAATGGAGGTGTAAAAGAAACATTTTTATAGTCTCTTCAATTATTTAAGCTTGGCACAATCTTTAGCTATATATGAGCAAACTTTTGAGTAAAAGTTGAGTTCATAAATTTCTATATAATACTAGAGCCAATTCATGAGTTAATTAAAATAGAAACCTTCCATAACCATGTCATTAGTGATAAATTAAGATGGATGAATGATGAAACCACATTGGAGATTTTGTTAAAGGCCGAGCAAATTAGATAACAAGGTGACGCATTCAAACTATACAGTTCATCCAACGTAAATTTTATTGTTAGTAAAATTACCAATAAAAGAAAATTTTTACACGAGCCATTGGATGAAAATAAGTTTAGAATGTCTACATACATTTACAGTGAGGATCCATTATTTTGTTAGTGTTGGTTTCCTTTTTATAAAATGATACAGCGACGGACATCCAAGCATAATTAGTAAGTTAAGCACTTCCAATTATTCTTAACTTATCTATAAAGAACAAACAAAACCGATTGGTGAATAAATAGTAACGCCCAATGGCCCAATTTTATCACAAGAAAATTAAGTTCGCAAAAAAAATTGAAGTTCAACATGGCTGATTGGAATGATAAGAGTATCAAACTTGGAGACTACAAATTTTTCTTAATACTGCTTTCTCACACGTTGATAACATTTGTTGATGGAAGAGGAGTTGATCAATTCATGAAAAAAAGAGAGTTGCCCATGCACGAGGGAACAGTCAAAACCATTGAGGTTATTAACATTCTTTTTTTTTTCAATTTTTGTTTAAGGTTATAAATTTTCAAAGCTCAAATTGAGTTATATTTTTGCAGAGTGAAGATGGTGATGTGATTGACTGTGTGGACATAAGAAAACAACCTGCTTTTAATCACCCACTGCTGAAAAATCACACCGTACAGGTTAGTACATAAAATTTGCATTAAAGATTTCTAATTAAATGGTTCGAAAAATAAAAGTTTGTCTTTTAAATTCATAGATAAAACCCCATGCACAATCAAGAGGAATCGATGAAGCAGAAAACAATCCGAATATGCTCTTTCAAAGTTGGCATAAGAATGGCGAATGCCCCGAAGGAACTGTCCCACTACTGAGAAGAACACAGAATTTTAATCATAGTCGACGCAGCTACCCAGCATTTTTGCACAAGAAAGTAGCACAACTAAACGATGTCAATAATCCCTCTAATCATGAGGTCAAAATTTAACTTTAATTATAATGATTTTTCACTTAATTATACTTTTAAGATCTTTTAATTGTTTCTAATAATTTCATCTTCCTTTTGTATGAAAAAAAATACTAAAAACATATATGATTATCAGTATGCACAAGTTTCTGCAGTTGATGGGAATTACTATGGTGCTCGTGCTACAATCAACGTTTGGAACCCTCTAACAAATTTCGGAGAACTCAGCATCGCTCAAATTTGGGTTTTGGCCGGCGATGGAAATGAGTTGAATTCTTTAGAGGCTGGATGGACGGTAATTAAGCTTCAGCCAATGAAACATGTATACAGATTGCATATTTATAGCACGTGTGGAATTATTAATTAAATTTCCTAGTGAAAGCGGAGTTCAAACTTCATACGATTTTAATAGTTAAAACTAAATATGAATTGACCAAAAATTCAAGTAGTGTCTGAATGTTTACTAAGGAAATCATTCATGATTCCAGGTTAACAATGGCGAGAAGAAAACAAGATTGTTCATATATTGGACTGTAAGTAGATATGATCATTCCTCAGTTCCATATTAAAAATTGAAAATTTTCTTAAATTACTACGCGCGCGTGTGTGTGTGTGTGTGTGTGTGTATATAGAGAGAGAGAGAGAGGGGGGGAGAGAATATGACTAGATTAATTGCTTATAAATTTTTGCTAACACGTTTTCTTATGGTTGTTAGAGTGATGGCTACCAAAGCACAGGTTGCTACAATCTTGATTGCCCTGGTTTTGTGCAAACAAACAAAAATATAGCCCTCGGTGGGTCTATAGAACCTGTTTCGAAGTATGGTGGGGAGCAACGTGACATATCCATTGTCATACATAAGGCACGTAGTAACAGTTATTCTCATTCTCATGTCTGTTAATTTTACTAGGACAACGCAAAAAGGAATGTTAACTGTGGATTAAATTAAACCCCAATACCATTAGGGAGAGACTGACTGCATTGATTTTGTTTTTCTTCTTTGATCAGTTCAATAATAATGATGGAAATTGGTGGCTGCAAGTGCAAGACCAGTTAGTAGGGTATTGGCCAAGCTCCATCTTTACACATTTAGCCGGCACTTCTGATGCTATATCTTGGGGAGGAGAGATAGTCAATAACCAACCTAATGGTCATCACACTTCAACTCAAATGGGAAGTGGCCATTTTCCTAATGAAGCCTACGGGAAAGCTAGTTTTTTCACAAAACTTGGATACTTTGATGAAGGTAACAATGTCAAAGATCCTGAAAATCTTGAACCTTTTGTGACAAGACCCCCCTGCTACGATTTACGTACAGGAAAAGATAACAAGTTTGGTGTCTTCTTTTATTTTGGAGGTCCTGGATATTCAGCAAATTGCCAATGAAAGTAATATGTATCATCAATTGAATAAAGTTGTACTACTAGCTTCTCATTACTAAATAACATCGGAAGTGTCTTTTATTATTCGTTTTTGCAATAACTAGTTGTGTGGTTGTACCTTATGATTTGAAAAGGAGACACCAAAAAATAGGTACATTTTTGTTCAGAAATTAATGGTATAATTAACAATGTGACTTTCTTCATATATAAAATGAAATGGTTAAAGCACGTGAAAAAAATTTAGGGTAAGTTAGAAAAATTCACTTTTAACTTTATTTATTTTTATTTAAGGTCTTATTGGTCTAGTCTCTCTCAAAGTCAATAGTGGAAGTTAAATAATCAGTCAAAATATATATTCTCTCCAAAATTATCAAGTTGTAGAAAGCATACATGCATGCTTCTGAAGTTTAAACAGAAAATGAAAGAAAGATTGCATAAATTAAATACACCTCAATACGAGAGAGAGTCTTGATTGACACTAAGTAATTGAAGAATTAACATCCCAACCTTAATTAATTAATTAATTATAGGCATTAAACAAAACTGAAAATTGAGTAAATTATATAATCAAGCGGTGGCCGAATGAAAATAATTGCAGCTAGCACCCTTGTTAGGCGTCAAGTTCCCACATCCGAAAAAGAAGCTTCCACACTTTGGTCCTGGCTTTCGAATTATCTTCTTGAAGCTTTTAGCTCCACAGAAGCAACACCGAAATTCTTCAACTTCTGCTGGATTACGAGAAGTATGCTGAAAAGTGCACATACGCTGCAGCACAAGAAACTGATGATGACGATTCGACGTAATCGGAGAATCCTGAGTAATTGCTTGCGGCGGCGTCAAAGATTTAGTAATTGAGAATTTAAATCCCCTCTGCATGATGACTGCAAGAAATCTTGCCATGTTTATGGAGTCATCAAGGCCCCAGTGAGCACGGCCGTGCCAAACAAGCTCAACAGCCTCTTTCAAATTTCACCTCATGTCGGCAAAAACCTTGCTGATTGGAACCCTCAAGTTGATCCAACGGTTGAAATACGCAGGCTTTTGAATCTTCTTGATTCGGCATTCGGATTCCAGCATTACCTGACAGTCCCAATCTGACCATGCCACCACAGAAAAGTTGGTGTTGCTTAAACCCATTTGCAAAAGCCATTTGTCGTGAAAATATAAAGCCTCCCCGAGAGTAACGCCATTGTCAACTTGGTGCTGTTGAATTCCTGTCAATTCTTTGCAAAAATCAGTCAATAAGGGATCAAAAGTTGGCCGCACATAAGTTTGAAAACATGCTATAATATCTCCGGTTACACCACTCACCACCACGGATGGAAATTCAATTATGCCCTGTGGATGAAGATTTCTTTCTTTGTCGCACGTCGCTTCAAAATCTATTACAACATAATACTCAAAACCTTGAAGAAGAAAGGGATTTGGAAAATCTTGAAACTGCAAACGATTTGGAAGACGAATTTAGGGGCCGGGTTGGAAGCGGTTGAAAAAGTTAAGAGCCATCCCTTGGTCTCTTCTGACTGCATAAATTAAAAAATTATGTTTTTGACAATAAATATAATATTAATAGTAATATTTTATGAAGACACAAGTAAAATGCACAAATCCTGCTGAACGGATGCTCTTGACTTGCAACATCAAGTGATTTAAACATAAAGGCAAAGAGATAGAATTCTTCTTATATTCCAAATCATATATTTTTCACAAAGTTCTATAACAACAATGAAACGTATAATGCCACTCGGTGTGTTCTTTTAAATATAGACCAGCTTCCACCAGCTAGTCGTAAAATCCAAGTACTGTAAATGATTTGTACACAGGCTTGAGCACTGTCTGTGGCTGCAGCAATACTCAATTTCCAAAGCTGCATTGCCCTTAATCAAGTCGCTCTTAACCCTTCTGTAAATGACATGTAAAATAATGTTGGCATCTGGTGCACTAACTTCTATTTCAGTTTTGGAGCACACCACCTTCAAGGAGAACTAAACTATCCCCTTCTGGTGTTCGCCACCTTGCTCTAGAAATAGAAGCTACTTCACAGTGAACACTTATCGAATCAATTTTACGATATTAAAGACACTACTGCGATTATATATTTTGCATCCACTTTCGAAGTGAGACAGAGAAGAAAAAAAGAAGAAAAACCGAGAGAAAAGGAGAAGAGAAAAGAAAAGAAATAAAAGAAAAGAGGGAAGCCGAGAGTAAGGAAAAAGGGAAAAAAGAAGAGAAAAGGGGAAAAAGAATTAGGAGCCCAAGAGAGGGAAATAAGTTAAAAAGAGAAATTGAAAGGAAAAGTTACAGGAAATATAATTGGACAATTAGATTAATATCCAATAAACTAATAGGTAATAAATTTATAAAGTTTGAGCAATTATGTTACAATTTACATGATATGTATAAGTTTTTATATTAGTTCTAATAGTTAATTTTTGAATTTTGTATTTTAGGAGGAACTCGAGAATTGAAGAACCCACAAGAACCCCAACGAATCCCGGAGTGAAATAGGATATGTGAGTGGATATTATTATTACTATTATGTATTTTATGAATCATTAATGTTCAATATTATGATTTAATATCATGTTACAATTACATGTACGCATATTATATGTTTGATTGAGTCATGAGCTGTGTTTGCCAGTCATCATATATGTACCCTTTCTCATAAGCTCTGCGCATGCATATTGAAAGTTAGGTTACTTTACCGTGCGATGTAGTTAAATTTTGCCACGTATTGAGAGATTTTTTCTCTGCTCTACTCGTACGATAATGATCCCGACGAGTATTGAGAGTTATTTCTCCTGGGTACTGTTTGGTGCAGTTTTGACATGTATGTATATATGAATTCCATGTTTGCTGATGTATTACATTCAGTGTGGAGTTATGTCATATTATTATGTACATACCCTAGTATACTACTTAATTTTTCTATATATAAATTATATCCACTCACTGAGTTGCAAGCTCATTATTTTTCTATTTATTCCTTTTTCTCCCATGATTCTGCAGGATTTCGTGCAAATCAGTTCTAGTCAATTAAGGTTGGGCCACGAGACCCATTACTGAATAACTTGTATTTTGAGCACGTTTATGTTGCTTATATATATATATGTGTGTGTGTGTGTGTGTGTGTGTGTGTGTGTGTGTGTGTGTAAGTATGTATAGTAAGACATAAACTGTTTAAATTTTGAATGTATATTTTTTAAGACACATAAGTTGTTATGTGCTTATATCATAGACCATTTTTATATATTTTTTCACGAATTAAATTTGTGTCAAAAGTTTTACCTATTAGTTCGCATGATTCGCCTCAGATCCGACATATAAGTCGGGGCGGGTCGTGTCACACACCCTCTTTCACGTGATAAAATTTAGATAAAAGTGTTGACCCGCGCATAATGGAGGTGTTAAAAAATATTTTATAGTCTCTTCAAGCATATAAGCTTGGCACAATCTTTAGCTATATATGAGCAAAATTTTGAGTAAAAGTTAAGTTCATAAATTTCTATATAATATCAGAGACAATTCATGAACTAATTAAAATGAAAATCTTCCATAATCATGTAATTAGTGATAAATTAAGCTGCATGAATGATAAAACCACGTTGGAGATTTTGTTAAAGACTGAGTAAATTAGATAACGAGGTGACTCATTCAAACTATACAGTTCATCCAACGTAAATTTTATTGTTAGTAAAATTGCCAATAAAAGAAATTTTTTACATGTACTATTCGATGAAAATAAGTTTAGAAAATATGTCCGCAGACAATTATAGTGAGGATCCATTATTTCGTTAGTGTTGGCTTCCTTTTCATAAAATGATACAGCAACGGATACCCAAACAAAATTAGTAAGTTAAGCGCTTCCAATTATTCTCAACTTGTCTAAAAAGAACAAACAAAACTGATTGGGAATAAATAGGAACACGAAATGGCCCAATTTTATCACAAGAAAATTAAGTTCGTAAAAAATTTTGAAGTTCAACATGGCTGATTGGAATGATAAGAGTGTCAAACTTGGAGACTACAAAATTTTCTTAATACTACTTTCTCACATGTTGATAACATCTGTTGATGGAAGAGGAGTTGATCAATTCATGAAAAATAGAGAGTTGCCCATGCATGAGGGAACAGTCAAAACCATTGAGGTTATTAACATTTTTTTTTTCAATTTTTGTTTAAGGTTATAAATTTTCAAAGCTCAAATTGAGTTATATTTTTGCAGAGTGACGATGGTGATGTGATTGACTGTGTGGACATAAGAAAACAACCTGCTTTTAATCACCCACTGCTGAAAAATCACACCGTACAGGTTAGTACATAAAATTTGCATTGAAGATTTCTAATTAAATGGTTCGAAAAATAACACTTTGTCTTTTAAATTCATAGATCAAACCCCATGCACAATCAAGAGGAATCGATGAAGCAGAAAACAATCCGAATATGCTCTTTCAAAGTTGGCATAAGAATGGCGAATGCCCCGAAGGAACTGTCCCACTACTGAGAAGAACACAGAATTTTAATCATAGTCGACGCAGCTACCCAGCATTTTTGCACAAGAAAGTAGCACAGCTAAACGATGTCAATAATCCCTCTAATCATGAGGTCAGAATTTAACTTTAATTATAATGATTTTTCACTTAATTATACTTTTAAGATCTTTTAATTGTATCTAATAATTTCATCTTCCTTTTGTATGAAAAAAAATACTAAAAACATATATGATTATCAGTATGCACAAGTTTCTGCAGTTGATGGGAATTACTATGGTGCTCGTGCTACAATCAACGTTTGGAACCCTCTAACAAATTTCGAAGAACTCAGCATCGCTCAAATTTGGGTTTTGGCCGGCGATGGAAATAAGTTGAATTCTTTAGAGGCTGGATGGACGGTAATTAAGCTTCAGCCAATGAAACATGCATACATATTGCATATTTATAGCACGTGTGGAATTATTAATTAAATTTCCTCGTGAAAGCGGAATTCAGACTTCATACGATTTTAATAGTTAAAACTAAATATGAATTGACCAAAAATTCAAGTACTGTCTGAATATTTACTAAGGAAATCATTCATGATTCCAGGTTAACAATGGCGAGAAGAAAACAAGATTGTTCATATATTGGACTGTAAGTAGATATGATCATTCCTCAGTTCCATATTAAAAATTGAAAATTTTCTTAAATTACTACGTGTGTGTGTGTGTGTGTGTGTGTGTGTTTGTGTGTGTGTATATATATATAGAGAGAGAGAGAGAGGGGGAGAGAATATGACTAGATTAATTGCTTCTAAATTTTTGCTAACACGTTTTCTTATGGTTGTTAGAGTGATGGCTACCAAAGCACAGGTTGCTACAATCTTGATTGCCCTGGTTTTGTGCAAACAAACAAAAATATAGCCCTCGGTGGGTCTATAGAACCTGTTTCGAAGTATGGTGGGGAGCAACGTGACATATCCATTGTCATACATAAGGCACGTAGTAACAGTTATTCTCATTCTCATGTCTGTTAATTTTACTAGGACAACGCAAAAAGGAATGTTAACTGTGGATTAAATTAAACCCCAATACCATTAGGGAGAGACTGACTGCATTGATTTTGTTTTTCTTCTTTGATCAGTTCAATAATAATGATGGAAATTGGTGGCTGCAAGTGCAAGACCAGTTAGTAGGGTATTGGCCAAGCTCCATCTTTACACATTTAGCCGGCACTTCTGATGCTATATCTTGGGGAGGAGAGATAGTCAATAACCAACCTAATGGTCATCACACTTCAACTCAAATGGGAAGTGGCCATTTTCCTAATGAAGCCTACGGGAAAGCTAGTTTTTTCACAAAACTTGGATACTTTGATGAAGGTAACAATGTCAAAGATCCTGAAAATCTTGAACCTTTTGTGACAAGACCCCCCTGCTACGATTTACGTACAGGAAAAGATAACAAGTTTGGTGTCTTCTTTTATTTTGGAGGTCCTGGATATTCAGCAAATTGCCAATGAAAGTAATATGTATCATCAATTGAATAAAGTTGTACTACTAGCTTCTCATTACTAAATAACATCGGAAGTGTCTTTTATTATTCGTTTTTGCAATAACTAGTTGTGTGGTTGTACCTTATGATTTGAAAAGGAGACACCAAAAAATAGGTACATTTTTGTTCAGAAATTAATGGTATAATTAACAATGTGACTTTCTTCATATATAAAATGAAATGGTTAAAGCACGTGAAAAAAATTTAGGGTAAGTTAGAAAAATTCACTTTTAACTTTATTTATTTTTATTTAAGGTCTTATTGGTCTAGTCTCTCTCAAAGTCAATAGTGGAAGTTAAATAATCAGTCAAAATATATATTCTCTCCAAAATTATCAAGTTGTAGAAAGCATACATGCATGCTTCTGAAGTTTAAACAGAAAATGAAAGAAAGATTGCATAAATTAAATACACCTCAATACGAGAGAGAGTCTTGATTGACACTAAGTAATTGAAGAATTAACATCCCAACCTTAATTAATTAATTAATTATAGGCATTAAACAAAACTGAAAATTGAGTAAATTATATAATCAAGCGGTGGCCGAATGAAAATAATTGCAGCTAGCACCCTTGTTAGGCGTCAAGTTCCCATATCCGAAAAAGAAGCTTCCACACTTTGGTCCTGGCTTTCGAATTATCTTCTTGAAGCTTTTAGCTCCACAGAAGCAACACCGAAATTCTTCAACTTCTGCTGGATTACGAGAAGTATGCTGAAAAGTGCACATACGCTGCAGCACAAGAAACTGATGATGACGATTCGACGTAATCGGAGAATCCTGAGTAATTGCTTGCGGCGGCGTCAAAGATTTAGTAATTGAGAATTTAAATCCCCTCTGCATGATGACTGCAAGAAATCTTGCCATGTTTATGGAGTCATCAAGGCCCCAGTGAGCACGGCCGTGCCAAACAAGCTCAACAGCCTCTTTCAAATTTCACCTCATGTCGCCAGAAACCTTGCTGATTGGAACCCTCAAGTTGATCCAACGGTTGAAATACGCAGGCTTTTGAATCTTCTTGATTCGGCATTCGGATTCCAGCATTACCTGACAGTCCCAATCTGACCATGCCACCACAGAAAAGTTGGTGTTGCTTAAACCCATTTGCAAAAGCCATTTGTCGTGAAAATATAAAGCCTCCCCGAGAGTAACGCCATTGTCAACTTGGTGCTGTTGAATTCCTGTCAATTCTTTGCAAAAATCAGTCAATAAGGGATCAAAAGTTGGCCGCACATAAGTTTGAAAACATGCTATAATATCTCCGGTTACACCACTCACCACCACGGATGGAAATTCAATTATGCCCTGTGGATGAAGATTTCTTTCTTTGTCGCACGTCGCTTCAAAATCTATTACAACATAATACTCAAAACCTTGAAGAAGAAAGGGATTTGGAAAATCTTGAAACTGCAAACGATTTGGAAGACGAATTTAGGGGCCGGGTTGGAAGCGGTTGAAAAAGTTAAGAGCCATCCCTTGGTCTCTTCTGACTGCATAAATTAAAAAATTATGTTTTTGACAATAAATATAATATTAATAGTAATATTTTATGAAGACACAAGTAAAATGCGCAAATCCTGCTGAACGGATGCTCTTGACTTGCAACATCAAGTGATTTAAACATAAAGGCAAAGAGATAGAATTCTTCTTATATTCCAAATCATATATTTTTCACAAAGTTCTATAACAACAATGAAACGTATAATGCCACTCGGTGTGTTCTTTTAAATATAGACCAGCTTCCACCAGCTAGTCGTAAAATCCAAGTACTGTAAATGATTTGTACACAGGCTTGAGCACTGTCTGTGGCTGCAGCAATACTCAATTTCCAAAGCTGCATTGCCCTTAATCAAGTCGCTCTTAACCCTTCTGTAAATGACATGCAAAATAATGTTGGCATCTGGTGCACTAACTTCTATTTCAGTTTTGGAGCACACCACCTTCAAGGAGAACTAAACTATCCCCTTCTGGTGTTCGCCACCTTGCTCTAGAAATAGAAGCTACTTCACAGTGAACACTTATCGAATCAATTTTACGATATTAAAGACACTACTGCGATTATATATTTTGCATCCACTTTCGAAGTGAGACAGAGAAGAAAAAAAGAAGAAAAACCGAGAGAAAAGGAGAAGAGAAAAGAAAAGAAATAAAAGAAAAGAGGGAAGCCGAGAGTAAGGAAAAAGGGAAAAAAGAAGAGAAAAGGGGAAAAAGAATTAGGAGCCCAAGAGAGGGAAATAAGTTAAAAAGAGAAATTGAAAGGAAAAGTTACAGGAAATATAATTGGACAATTAGATTAATATCCAATAAACTAATAGGTAATAAATTTATAAAGTTTGAGCAGTTATGTTACAATTTACATGATATGTATAAGTTTTTATATTAGTTTTAATAGTTAATTTTTGAATTTTATATTTTAGGAGGAACTCGAGAATTGAAGAACCCACAAGAATCCCAACGAATCCCGGAGTGAAATAGGATATGTGAGTGGATATTATTATTACTATTATGTATTTTATGAATCATTAATGTTCAATATTATGATTTAATATCATGTTACAATTACATGTACGCATATTATATGTTTGATTGAGTCATGAGCTGTGTTTGCCAGTCATCATATATGTACCCTTTCTCATAAGCTCTGCGCATGCATATTGAAAGTTAGGTTACTTTACCGTGCGATGTAGTTAAATTTTGCCACGTATTGAGAGATTTTTTCTCTGCTCTACTCTTACGATAATGATCCCGACGAGTATTGAGAGTTATTTCTCCTGGGTACTGTTTGGTGCAGTTTTGACATGTATGTATATATGAATTCCATGTTTGCTGATGTATTACATTCAGTGTGGAGTTATGTCATATTATTATGTACATACCCTAGTATACTACTTAATTTTTCTATATATAAATTATATCCACTCACTGAATTGCAAGCTCATTATTTTTCTATTTATTCCTTTTTCTCCCATGATTCTGCAGGATTTCGTGCAAATCAGTTCTAGTCAATTAAGGTTGGGCCACGAGACCCATTACTGAATAACTTGTATTTTGAGCACGTTTATGTTGCTTATATATATATATGTGTGTGTGTGTGTGTGTGTGTGTGTGTGTGTGTGTAAGTATGTATAGTAAGACATAAACTGTTTAAATTTTGAATGTATATTTTTTAAGACACATAAGTTGTTATGTGCTTATATCATAGACCATTTTTATATATTTTTTCACGAATTAAATTTGTGTCAAAAGTTTTACCTATTAGTTCGCATGATTCGCCTCAGATCCGACATATAAGTCGGGGCGGGTCGTGTCACACACCCTCTTTCACGTGATAAAATTTAGATAAAAGTGTTGACCCGCGCATAATGGAGGTGTTAAAAAATATTTTATAGTCTCTTCAAGCATATAAGCTTGGCACAATCTTTAGCTATATATGAGCAAAATTTTGAGTAAAAGTTAAGTTCATAAATTTCTATATAATATTAGAGACAATTCATGAACTAATTAAAATGAAAACCTTCCATAATCATGTAATTAGTGATAAATTAAGCTGCATGAATGATAAAACCACATTGGAGATTTTGTTAAAGACTGAGTAAATTAGATAACGAGGTGACTCATTCAAACTATACAGTTCATCCAACGTAAATTTTATTGTTAGTAAAATTGCCAATAAAAGAAATTTTTTACATGTACTATTCGATGAAAATAAGTTTAGAAAATATGTCCGCAGACAATTATAGTGAGGATCCATTATTTCGTTAGTGTTGGTTTCCTTTTCATAAAATGATACAGCAACGGATACCCAAACAAAATTAGTAAGTTAAGCGCTTCCAATTATTCTCAACTTGTCTAAAAAGAACAAACAAAACTGATTGGGAATAAATAGTAACGCCCAATGGCCCAATTTTATCACAAGAAAATTAAGTTCGTAAAAAATTTTGAAGTTCAACATGGCTGATTGGAATGATAAGAGTGTCAAACTTGGAGACTACAAAATTTTCTTAATACTACTTTCTCACATGTTGATAACATCTGTTGATGGAAGAGGAGTTGATCAATTCATGAAAAATAGAGAGTTGCCCATGCATGAGGGAACAGTCAAAACCATTGAGCTTATTAACATTTTTTTTTTCAATTTTTGTTTAAGGTTATAAATTTTCAAAGCTCAAATTGAGTTATATTTTTGCAGAGTGACGATGGTGATGTGATTGACTGTGTGGACATAAGAAAACAACCTGCTTTTAATCACCCACTGCTGAAAAATCACACCGTACAGGTTAGTACATAAAATCACACCGTACAGGTTAGTACATAAAATTTGCATTGAAGATTTCTAATTAAATGGTTCGAAAAATAACAATTTTTCTTTTAAATTCATAGATAAAACCCCATGCACAATCAAGAGGAATCGATGAAGCAGAAAACAATCCGAATATGCTCTTTCAAAGTTGGCATAAGAATGGCGAATGCCCCGAAGGAACTGTCCCACTACTGAGAAGAACACAGAATTTTAATCATAGTCGACGCAGCTACCCAGCATTTTTGCACAAGAAAGTAGCACAGCTAAACGATGTCAATAATCCCTCTAATCATGAGGTCAGAATTTAACTTTAATTATAATGATTTTTCACTTAATTATACTTTTAAGATCTTTTAATTGTATCTAATAATTTCATCTTCCTTTTGTATGAAAAAAAATACTAAAAACATATATGATTATCAGTATGCACAAGTTTCTGCAGTTGATGGGAATTACTATGGTGCTCGTGCTACAATCAACGTTTGGAACCCTCTAACAAATTTCGGAGAACTCAGCATCGCTCAAATTTGGGTTTTGGCCGGCGATGGAAATAAGTTGAATTCTTTAGAGACTGGATGGACGGTAATTAAGCTTCAGCCAATGAAACATGTATACATATTGCATATTTATAGCACGTGTGGAATTATTAATTAAATTTCCTAGTGAAAGCGGAGTTCAGACTTCATACGATTTTAATAGTTAAAACTAAATATGAATTGACCAAAAATTCAAGTACTGTCTGAATATTTACTAAGGAAATCATTCATGATTCCAGGTTAACAATGGCGAGAAGAAAACAAGATTGTTCATATATTGGACTGTAAGTAGATATGATCATTCCTCAGTTCCATATTAAAAATTGAAAATTTTCTTAAATTACTAAGTGTGTGTGTGTGTGTGTGTGTATATATATATATATATAGAGAGAGAGAGAGAGAGAGAGGGGGAGAGAATATGACTAGATTAATTGCTTCTAAATTTTTGCTAACACGTTTTCTTATGGTTGTTAGAGTGATGGCTACCAAAGCACAGGTTGCTACAATCTTGATTGCCCTGGTTTTGTGCAAACAAACAAAAATATAGCCCTCGGTGGGTCTATAGAACCTGTTTCGAAGTATGGTGGGGAGCAACGTGACATATCCATTGTCATACATAAGGAACGTAGTAACAGTTATTCTCATTCTCATGTCTGTTAATTTTACTAGGACAACGCAAAAAGGAATGTTAACTGTGGATTAAATTAAACCCCAATACCATTAGGGAGAGACTGACTGCATTGATTTTGTTTTTCTTCTTTGATCAGTTCAATAATAATGATGGAAATTGGTGGCTGCAAGTGCAAGACCAGTTAGTAGGGTATTGGCCAAGCTCCATCTTTACACATTTAGCCGGCACTTCTGATGCTATATCTTGGGGAGGAGAGATAGTCAATAACCAACCTAATGGTCATCACACTTCAACTCAAATGGGAAGTGGCCATTTTCCTAATGAAGCCTACGGGAAAGCTAGTTATTTCACAAAACTTGGACACTTTGATGAAGGTAGCAATGTCAAAGATCCTGAAAATCTTGAACCTTTTGTGACAAGACCCCCCTGCTACGATTTACGTACAGGAAAAGATAACAAGTTTGGCGTCTTCTTTTATTTTGGAGGTCCTGGATATTCAACAAATTGCCAATGAAAGTGATATGTATCATCAATTGAATAAAGTTGTACTACTAGCTTCTCATTATTAAATAACATCGGAAGAGTCTTTATTATTCGTTTTTGCAATAATTAGTTTGTGTGGTTGTACCTTATGATTTGAAAAGGCGACCCCAAAAAATAGGTACATTTTTTCAGAAATTGAAAGAAAACTGGAGTTATTTGTTTTGAGAGAAAATTTACAGAGGAAAATTTATTTCATTAATTTTGGATTCTTCACATTACATTATAATTAAATCAATACATCCTAGATACTCACGAGATTAGTTACATACACATTAAAACGATTAATAACAAACTTTAACAACTTGTGCTGACATGTTATCTATCATAACTAACTCTGGTGATTTGGCACTGATGAGCTGGCACTGTTGACTAACTTCACTTGCTGAGACTAACGACTCCTTCACCTTCTTATTCTTCATGAGCTCAGCACAATGAGCTTCCTTAACAGAAATTAATGGTATAATTAACAATGTGACTTTCTTCATATATAAAATGAAATGGTTAAAGCATGTTAATAAAATTAAGGTTAAGTTAGAAAATTCAATTTTAATTTCATTTTTTTTTTATTAAAGGTCTTATTGGTCTAGTCTCTCCTAAGTCAATAGTGGAAGTTAAATAATCAGTCAAAATATATAATCTCTCCAAAATTATTAAGTTATAGAAAGTGTACATGCATGCTTCCGAAGTTTAAATAGAGAATGAAAGAAAGATTGAATAAATTAAAATATGCCTCAGTACGAGAGACAAACTTGATTAACACTAATTAATTGAAGAATTAACATCCCAACCTTAATTAGTTAATTATAGGCATTAAACAAAACTGAAAATTGAGCGAATTATGTCATCAAGTAGTGGCCCACTGAAAATAATTGCAGCAAGCACCCTTATTAGGCGTCCAGTTCCCACATCCGGAAAAGAAGATTCCGCACTTTGGTCCTGGCTTTCGAATTACCTTCTTGAAGCTTTTGGCTCCACAGAAAATACCGAAATTCTTCAACTTCTGCCGGATCACGAGAAGTATGCTGAAAAGTGGACATACGCTGCGGCACAAGAAACTGATGATGACGATTCCACGTCATCACAGAATCCTGAGTAATTGCTTGCGGCGGCATAAAGAATTTAGTAATTGAGAATTTAAATCCCCTCTGCATGATGACTGCAAGTAATCTTGCAATATTTATGGAGTCATCAAGGCCACAGTGAACACGGCCGTGCCAAACAATGCCAGCCAGCTCAACAGCCTCTTTCAAATTGCACCTCACGTCGCCAAAAACCTTGCTGAATGGAACCCTCAAGTTGATCCAACGGTTGAAATAAGCAGGCTTTGGAATGTTCTTGAAGCGGCATTCGAATTCCAGCATGACTTGACAATCCCAATCTTACCAAGTCACCACAGCAAAGTTGTGGTGACGCCACTGACTATAACCGAAGGAAATTCTATTATTTCCTGTGGGTGTGGAGTCTTATTTTTGTCGCACGGGGCCTGGAAATCGACAACTGCAAAGTAATCAATATCCTGAAGCTTTTGCGGAAGAAAAGGATTTGGCTGAGGAAGAAGAAAGGGATAATTTGGGAAAAGGGGGTTTCTTTGGAATCTGTCAATTGCCATTCTATCTAGGGATGGCAGAATAATCCGGACCCGGATCGGATCCGGACGAACCCGGATAATCCGGTCCGGGTTGAACCCGTATTGGAGTTGAATAAAATACGGATCTGGATTTAATTTTATGAACCCGGATGATATTCGGACCGGGTCAGAGTTTGGGTGAACCTGCATATCTAAAACCCGGACCCGGATATGTTTCATTTTAATATTAATTTTTTAATAATTTTTAATATAAATATAAAAGAAAGGAAGTAAACAACAATGCGCACAGCCGGCCCTAATTTTGCAATTCGCATTCCTCTTCTCAAATCTCACATCCACCGGCCGCCAACCATATTTCCTTTTCTCTTCATCAAATCAAGTCGTCGTCGTCATCATTTCAGCCATTTTCTCTTTTCTGTGTTCATTATCATCATCAGTTGCTGTGTTCCTCTTCTTTGCACTACTGCAACCTCCATTCCTTCTCAATCGTTCAACTATTGCAAATTGAGTGGATTAGCTTCCACCTCTAAGCCCATCTCTGCTTCTCGTTTGTCATATTCCATGGTGGGGGCTGTCTTTGATGGCATTGCATGGTGGATTTGGTGGGCCACGGTCTTTGATGCCATTACAATTCAAAATTAATTGTAATTTTCGTGCATCCACTTCCTATATTAGGTTATTAATTTATTGAATTTTGTTGGTAGTATTTGCAACGCCTTCATATTAGGGTCTATCTTGTGTACCTGCCTGAATTTCATGGAAAAAAAATGGTTAATCAGTTTTAATTTGTGATTTGAGTTGTAGTTTCCAATTTTTTTTCATTTTTTAATCATAATTCAAAAGACAATCCGGGTTTCAAACCCGGAATCCAGAAACCTTAATTTTTCTGGGTTGAACCCGGACCGGACCCACATGCAAAAAATCCGGATTATATCCGGGTCCGGTAAAAGAAAATGACATCCGGGTCTGGAATCGGGAAGGCCGAACCCGGAACCGGACCCGGATTTTGCCATCCCTAATTCTATCTCACGTTATTGATTGTTGATGTAGATTAATTTTGGATTTAAGACACTGTGTGTGTGTGCGTGCGTGTGTGTGTGGATGATAAATTTATTTTTCTAATCTAGTTTTGATTTCCTAATTATTTTTATATATTTTTAATTTCTAGTTGCGTTAGGAATTGGGCTGGTATTTGATTTCAGATATAGCTTAATCCTATTTGCATTAGAATTTCTTTAATAAAGGTTTGGGGTTTGATTTCCTTAATGGAATGGAGAAGTAATCAGAATCAGTAAAGATGTAATAAAAAATCTTATAGCGGCACGTAATTAGGTTATAATCAAACTCATAATTAAAATGGGACTTGGATTTCATGATGCTGGTATAATTTTGTGTTGAGCAAATATAAGATTGTGATCGGTGTCTATTAGCATACTAATAATTCACCAGTCATTATATCTTAGTTATATTCAAGTATAAATTTTATTATTATTAGATATTTTATACATAATAAGATCATAACTATATACGCAATTGTAAAAGCACATGTTGTATAAGAATATAAAATCTTTGAAGTCTCACATAACTTAGATTATCATGGATTTAAATTAAAAAGAAATATGTGCAGGTGATCATGGGTTTAATAGGTAAAATCTCTAGAACCTCCCACCATTTCATAGTATCCCAAAATGCACCTATCATCCCAAAAATTTTGTTAACCATTCTTGTTCTTCTTATTATTATTCGCTAATTTTGCAGTTTCACCCCTCTAATTAGTGTGATGTCAGAGGTTTCTGGCCCCACTTTAAATGCCTAGGAAATTTTGTTTCAGAAAAAATAAAAACAAAATAAAAAAATTTAAGACATTATATATAAAAATAATTAAAATAACTCAACAGAAAAATCCCATCCTGTAACAAATATAAGCACTAAGATCAATATCACAAATCATTGATTGGTTGTGTGGTGATCTATAAACACCTCCATATCTTATTCTTGAGATCAAGGATTTGAGTTTTATGTGGATGTGGAAGTATATTTTATTTTATTCATAATTTTTTTGTGAGTAGTATATGTCAAGTCAAAATGACAAAATATGTCTCATGATGGAAAGTCTTAATTGGTCGTCTTCCTACAAATACCTAAAGAATATGTCATTAATGTGGTTGAAATGTATGTGGCACATGAAACTTTCAAATTAAGTGGTCTAATAAAATTAAATCATGGAATTGGTGATAAATCAAGCTATCAGCATGAATTAAGAAACTAAAGAAAGGAGATTTTATCAACGGACGGAATAAACTAAGTAGATAAAGAGGTGACTCATTGACACTAAATATCTAATTCTGTTTTAATTAATTACATCAGTTTATTAGTTTCCAATAAAAGAAAAGTCGTGAATATAGACATATTGGATGAACAAAATTATAGAATTTATTTCATTTTTTTCGTGTTATTTAATTAAATATAGAGTTAGATATCCAAACATGCTACGTAATTGTATGATTCCTAGCTTTACGTAGCATACAAACAAGATCAGTAGGAGAATAAATACTTGACCCAAATGGTGAAAATTTTCATCAGAAAGTTAAATAAGAAAAAAATAAAAATTAATATTGAAGTTCAACAATGGATGATAGGAATGATAAGAGTACCAAATGCAAATCTGTGTTCATAATTCTCTTACTTGGATTCTAGTAATACCGACCAACTAATTTCATGTTTTTAAAAACCTTGACATGATCTATATTGTAGTACAAGTTTAAACTCATGGGATAGTATTAAAACCAAATAACGACGAGCTTTACTAGATAATATGTATCAAAGTCAACTAATGCTCAAGTGAGGCATACACACCCTTTTTCACATGATAAATTTAAGATAAAATTGTCGACCAACGCATGATGGAGGTTTTAAAAAAGTATTTTATAGTCTCTTCAAGTATTTAAGCTTGGCACAATCTTTAACTATATATGAGCAAACTTTTGAGTAAAAAGTTGAGTACATAAATTTTTATATAATATTAGAACTAATTCATGAGCTAATTAAAATATAAACCATCCATAACCATGTAATTAGTGATAAATTAAGCTGCATGAATGATGAAACCACATTGGAGATTTTGTTAAAGGCCGAGCAAATTAGATATCGAGGTGACGCATTCAAACTATACAGTTCATCCAACGTAAATTTTATTGTTAGTAAAATTACCAATAAAAGAAAATTTTTACACGAGCCATTGGATGAAAATAAGTTTAGAATGTCTACATACAATTACAGTGAGGATCCATTATTTTGTTAGTGTTGGTTTCCTTTTTATAAAATGATACAGCGACGGACATCCAAGCATAATTAGTAAGTTAAGCACTTCCAATTATTCTTAACTTATCTATGAAGAACAAACAAAACCGATTGGTGAATAAATAGTAACGCCCAATGGCCCGATTTTATCACAAGAAAATTAAGTTTGCAAAAAAAATTAAAGTTCAACATGGCTGATTGGAATGATAAGAGTATCAAACTTGGAGACTACAAATTTTTCTTAATACTGCTTTCTCACATGTTGATAACATTTGTTGATGGAAGAGGAGTTGATCAATTCATGAAAAAAAGAGAGTTGCCCATGCACGAGGGAACAGTCAAAACCATTGAGGTTATTAACATTCTTTTTTTTTCAATTTTTGTTTAAGGTTATAAATTTTCAAAGCTCAAATTGAGTTATATTTTTGCAGAGCGAAGATGGTGATGTGATTGACTGTGTGGACATAAGAAAACAACCTGCTTTTAATCACCCACTGCTGAAAAATCACACCGTACAGGTTAGTACATAAAATTTGCATTAAAGATTTCTAATTAAATGGTTCGAAAAATAAAATTTTTGTCTTTTAAATTCATAGATTAAACCCCATGCACAATCAAGAGGAATCGATGAAGCAGAAAACAATCCGAATATGCTCTTTCAAAGTTGGCATAAGAATGGCGAATGCCCCGAAGGAACTGTCCCCCTACTGAGAAGAACACAGAATTTTAATCATAGTCGACGCAGCTACCCAGCATTTTTGCACAAGAAAGTAGCACAGCTAAACGATGTCAATAATCCCTCTAATCATGAGGTCAGAATTTAACTTTAATTATAATGATTTTTCACTTAATTATACTTTTAAGATCTTTTAATTGTATCTAACAATTTCATCTTCTTTTTGTATGAAAAAAAAATACTAAAAACATATATGATTATCAGTATGCACAAGTTTCTGCAGTTGATGGGAATTACTATGGTGCTCGTGCTACAATCAACGTTTGGAACCCTCTAACAAATTTCGGAGAACTCAGTATCGCTCAAATTTGGGTTTTGGCCGGCGATGGAAATGAGTTGAATTCTTTAGAGGCTGGATGGACGGTAATTAAGCTTCAGCCAATGAAACATGCATACAGATTGCATATTTATAGCACGTGTGGAAATATTAATTAAATTTCCTAGGGAAAGCGGAGTTCAGACTTCATATGATTTTAATAGTTAAAACTAAATATAAATTGACCAAAAATTCAAGTCCTGTTTGAATGTTTACTAAGGAAATAATTCATGATTTCAGGTTAACAATGGCGAGAAGAAAACAAGATTGTTCATATATTGGACTGTAAGTAGATTTGATCATTCCTCAGTTCCATATTAAAAATTGAAAAAATTCTTAAATTGCTACGTGTGTGTGTGTGTGTGTGTGTGTGTGTGTGTATATATAGAGAGAGAGAGAGAGAGAGAGAGGGGGGGAGAGAATATGACTAGATTAATTGCTTATAAATTTTTGCTAACACGTTTTCTTATGGTTGTTAGAGTGATGGCTACCAAAGCACAGGTTGCTACAATCTTGATTGCCCTGGTTTTGTGCAAACAAACAAAAATATAGCCCTCGGTGGGTCTATAGAACCTGTTTCGAAGTATGGTGGGGAGCAACGTGACATATCCATTGTCATACATAAGGCACGTAGTAACAGTTATTCTCATTCTCATGTCTGTTAATTTTACTAGGACAACGCAAAAAGGAATGTTAACTGTGGATTAAATTAAACCCCAATACCATTAGGGAGAGACTGACTGCATTGATTTTGTTTTTCTTCTTTGATCAGTTCAATAATAATGATGGAAATTGGTGGCTGCAAGTGCAAGACCAGTTAGTAGGGTATTGGCCAAGCTCCATCTTTACACATTTAGCCGGCACTTCTGATGCTATATCTTGGGGAGGAGAGATAGTCAATAACCAACCTAATGGTCATCACACTTCAACTCAAATGGGAAGTGGCCATTTTCCTAATGAAGCCTACGGGAAAGCTAGTTTTTTCACAAAACTTGGATACTTTGATGAAGGTAACAATGTCAAAGATCCTGAAAATCTTGAACCTTTTGTGACAAGACCCCCCTGCTACGATTTACGTACAGGAAAAGATAACAAGTTTGGTGTCTTCTTTTATTTTGGAGGTCCTGGATATTCAGCAAATTGCCAATGAAAGTAATATGTATCATCAATTGAATAAAGTTGTACTACTAGCTTCTCATTACTAAATAACATCGGAAGTGTCTTTATTATTCGTTTTTGCAATAACTAGTTGTGTGGTTGTACCTTATGATTTGAAAAGGAGACCCCAAAAAATAGGTACATTTTTTTTCAGAAATTAATGGTATAATTAACAATGTGGGTTTCTTCATATATAAAATGAAATGGTTAAAGCATGTGAAAAAAATTTAGGGTAAGTTAGAAAAATTCACTTTTAACTTTATTTATTTTTATTTAAGGTCTTATTGGTCTAGTCTCTCTCAAAGTCAATAGTAGAAGTTAAATAATCAGTCAAAATATATATTCTCTCCAAAATTATCAAGTTGTAGAAAGCATACATGTATGCTTCTGAAGTTTAAACAGAAAATGAAAGAAAGATTGCATAAATTAAATACACCTCAATACGAGAGAGAGGCTTGATTGACACTAAGTAATTGAAGAATTAACATCCCAACCTTAATTAATTAATTAATTAATTATAGGCATTAAACAAAACTGAAAATTGAGTAAATTATATAATCAAGCGGTGGCCGAATGAAAATAATTGCACCAAGCACCCTTGTTAGGCGTCAAGTTCCCACATCCGAAAAAGAAGCTTCCACACTTTGGTCCTGGCTTTCGAATTATCTTCTTGAAGCTTTTGGCTCCACAGAAGCAATACCGAAATTATTCAACTTCTGCTGGATCACGAGAAGTATGCTGAAAAGTGCACTTGCGCTGCCGCACAAGAAACTGATGATGACGATTCCACGTCATCATAGAATCCTGAGTAATATCTTGCGGCGGCGTCAAAGATTTAGTAATTGAGAATTTAAATCCCCTCTGCATGATGACTGCAAGAAATCTTGCCATGTTTATGGAGTCATCAAGGCCCCAGTGAGCACGGCCGTGCCAAACAAGCTCAACAGCCTCTTTCAAATTTCACCTCATGTCGGCAAAAACCTTGCTGATTGGAACCCTCAAGTTGATCCAACGGTTGAAATAAGCAGGCTTACTTGCAATATTTATGGAGTCATCAAGGCCACAGTGAACACGGCCGTGCCAAACAATGCCAGCCAGCTCAACAGCCTCTTTCAAATTGCACCTCACGTCGCCAAAAACCTTGCTGAATGGAACCCTCAAGTTGATCCAACGGTTGAAATAAGCAGGCTTACTTGCAATATTTATGGAGTCATCAAGGCCACAGTGAACACGGCCGTGCCAAACAATGCCAGCCAGCTCAACAGCCTCTTTCAAATTGCCCCTCACGTCGCCAAAAACTTTGCTGAATGGAACCCTCAAGTTGATCCAACGGTTGAAATAAGAAGGCTTTGGAATGTTCTTGAAGCGGCATTCGGATTCCAGCATGACTTGACAATCCCAATCTGACCACGTCACCACAGCAAAGTTGGTGGGCGTAACGCCCATGTGCTGCTGCCAATTATCATGTAAAAATAATGCCTCGCCAAGAAAAATGCCTTGTCAACTTGATGCTGCTGAATTCCTGTCAGCTCCTTGTAGAATTCCGTAGGCAATTTATTGTGAGTTGGGCGTACGTAAATTTGAAAACAGACTGTAATCTGTCCAGTGACACCACTTACTATAACCGAAGGAAATTCTATTATTTCCTGTGGGTGTGGAATCTTTTTGTCACACGTGGCCTCGAAGTCGACAACTACAAAGTAATCAAAATCCTGAAGCTTTTGCGGAAGAAAAGGATTTGGCTGAGGAAGACGAAAGGGGTAATTCGGGAAAAGGGGGTTTCTTTGGAGGCTGTCAAGAGCCATTCTATCTCACGTTATTGATTGTTATTTGCATACTAATAATTCACCAGTAATTATATCTAAGTTATACTCAAGTATAAATTTTATTACTATTAGCTATTTTGTACATAATAAGATCTTAACTATACACACAGTTGTAAAAGCACATGTTGCATAAGAATACAAAATCTTTAAAGTCTCACATAACTTAGATTATCATGGATTTAAATTAAAAAGAAATATATGCAGGTGATCATGGGTTTAATAGGTAAAATCTCTAGAACCTCCCACTATTTCATAGTACCCCGAAATGCACCTATCATCCCAAAAATTTTGTTAACCATTCTTGTTCTTCTTATTTTTATTTGCTTATTTTGCAGTTTCAACCCTCTAATTAGTGTGATGTCAGAGCTTTCTGGCCCCACTTTAAATGCCTAGGAATTTTTGTTTCAGAAAAAAATAAAAACAAAATAAAAAATTTTAAGACATTATATATAAAAATATTTCAAAAAAAACTCAATAGAAAAAGTCCATCTTGTAACAAATATATGCACTAAGATCAATATCACAAATCATTGATTGGTTGTGTGGTGATCTATGAACACCTCCATACCTTATCAAGGATTTGAGTTTTACGTGGAAGTATATTTTATTTTATTCATAATTTTTTGTGATTAGTATATGTCAAGTCAAAATGATAAGATATGTCTTATGATGAAAAGTCTTAATTGGTCGTCTTCCTACAAATACCTAAAGAATATGTTATTAATGTGGTTGAAATGTATGTGGCACATGAAACTTTCAAATTAAGTGGTCTAATAAAATTAAATCATGGAATTGGTGATAAATCAAGCTATCAGCATGAATTAAGAGACTAAAGAAAGGAGATTTTATCAACGGACGGAATAAATTAAGTAGATAAAGAGGTGACTCATTGACACTATATATCTAATTCTGTTTTAATTAATTACATCAGTTTATTAGTTTCCAATAATAAAAGAAAAGTCGTGAATATAGACATATTGGATGAACAAAATTATAGAATTTATTTCTTTTTTTTTCTTGTTATATAATTAAATATAGAGTTAGATATCCAAACATGCTACGTAATTGTATGATTCCTAACTTTACCTAGCATACAAACAAGATGAGTAGGAGAATAAATACTTGGCCCAAATGGTGAAAATTTTCATCAGAAAGTTAAATCAGAAAAAAAATAAAACTATTGAAGTTCAACAATGGATGATAGGAATGATAAGAGTGCCAAATGCAAATTTGTGTTAATAATGCTATTTCACATGTTGATCCTATTTGTTGAAGGCAGAAGGGTCGAATTCATGAAAAATAGAGAGCTGCTCATGCATGAGGGAACGGTCAAAACCATTAAGGTTATTAAATTTATTGCATACATGAACTTAATTCCTCCTTTAATATATTCTTATTATGCTGGTTCAAGGACCAAAGGTTATGAATTTTGAAAGCTTCAAGTCGTATTATTATAAATATGTTTGCAGAGTGAAGATGGTGATGTGATTGACTGTGTGGATATCAACAAACAACCTGCTTTTAATCATCCACTTCTGAAAAATCACACCATACAGGTTAGTACTTAGTACATATATACATAAGGATTACGTAATTTTAGAATCATTTCTAATTAATCGAATTTGTCCAATGTTTTTTTTTTTCTCCAAATTCATAGATGAAACCCCATGTGCATTCAAGCGGAACTGAATCAGAAAACAACCACAATATACTCTTTCAAAGTTGGCACAAGAATGGAGAATGCCCTGAAGGAACTATCCCCATATTAAGAACACCACATTCTAATCGTCGTCGTCGCAGCTACCCAACAGTTTCGCAAAAGAAACAGGCCAATGATTTCAGTGCTCCCCCTGGTCATGAGGTCACATTCAGCTTTATATTAATTTTTTATTTATTATATATAATTTCACTAGCTAATTTTTGTGTCTGCCTACTGATTTTATCTTCTATATTTGCTTAAAAGAAAACTAAACACAAATATATATGAATTAGTATGCACTAGTGGCCCTAGTTGGTGGGCAGTACTATGGTGCTCGCGCAACAATCAACGTATGGAACCCCGCAACATACCAAGGAGAATTCAGTTTCGCACAAATTTGGGTTGGGTCAGGTGAAGGAGATGAAGCGAATTCTATGGAGGTTGGATGGTTGGTAAGCTGGATCAGCCAATTAAATTTTAAAAATTCAATTAAATTTGAGAGAACAATCAGTAACATAATAATTCATCATGGTTAATCCAGGTTAACAATGGTGAGAATAAGACAAGATTGTTCACATACTGGACTGTAAGTATATTTGAGTCCTTCCATTATATTTATCACAAATGAACATATTATTAGTTTCTTAATAACTTGCTTTATGAATATGTTAACTATCATGTGGTTGTTAGAGGGATGACTACCGTAGCACAGGTTGCTACAATCTTGTTTGCCCTGGTTTTGTGCAAACTACCACCCAAATTAGCCTTGGTGCTGCGGTGGAACCGGTTTCCCGATATGGTGCTGAGCAATTTGAAATTATCATCACCATAACCAAGGTAATTAATCTCGTTAATTCAGTTTTAATTCAAGTTCTGTTTATACACAAATTCAAGTTGGAATTGGTGACATATAAAAGAATTAAAGAAAATGATCAATTGTGTTGTTAAAAAAATTGTATTTTTATTCAATTTATTTTGTGTCTCTTTTATTATTTTCCTTCTAGAATCAGACGTGACTACTTCTATCTTTCTTTCTTTCTTTTACTTTTTTTTTTTGAATGTTTTTTTCTTTCTTCTACTGATTAATTGCTGACATTCGCGCAGTTAGTTGCTAGCGATTGATTAATAAGCACAAAAAAGAGAAAAAAAAAAAAAGCATAAGTTTGATTGTAGGGGTAAAATAATAAAATTAAAAATTAAAAAATTAACATAATCCTTTTAGAGCAAGGGAGTTTGAAACATGAGGAGAAAAATGATTAATTTCTGCAAACACGGATTTTGATCATTTTCCTTAGAATATTATATATATGTAAGATGAAAGTCAACAATTGTTATTTCAGGATAAGAGCAGTGGGAATTGGTGGCTTCTAATGCAAGACCAGTTAATAGGGTATTGGCCAGGCTCCATCTTCACAAGTTTAGCTGACTGTTCAACTGAGATAAATTGGGGAGGGGAGATAACAAATAGCGAATTTGCGGGACACCACACTTCAACTCAAATGGGCAGTGGCCATTTTCCCGAAGAATCCTTTGGAAAAGCTTGTTTTTTCGAGAAAATAGGATACGTTGATGAGTCTGGCAATATGAGAGATCCCGAAGATCTTCAGGTTTATGTGACAAAACCTCCCTGCTACGATTTACGTTTTGCAAAATACGAGGGCGACGGTATCTCATTTTATTTTGGAGGTCCAGGATATTCAGATAAGTGCCCGTGAAAGTGTCCTTGTCAATGTAAAGTTGCGTTTCATGCATGTTATTACTAAATAATATCAAAGCAGAATTAATTATCACTAAAGTTTGCAGATGCATTTATTCTATTTACATGGTTAAGATTAAGGAGTTAAATAATTGGCCATGGATTCACTGGTTATACGTAATACCCATTATCCAATTACAAGCACCAATAAACAGAGAGAAAATTCATTTCATTAAGCACTTTTTGAGCTAAGAAGTAGTAGCCCATTGAAAATAATTGCAACAAGCACCCCTATTAGGCGTCCAGTTCCCGCATCCAAAAAAGAAGCTCCCTCGCTTTGGTCCCGGTCTTTGAATCACCTTTTTTATGCTTTTTGTTCCACAGTAACAGTATCGACAATCTTCAAATTCTTGTATAAGTGAAGTATGTGGAGGAGTATGCATAGCTTGTGGCTCAAGAAACTGGTGCCGGTTCCATGTCAGACAATTTGGATTTGCTTGTGGCGTCAAAGACTTAGTGATGGAGAATTTGAATCCCCTTCTCATGATGACGGAGAGTAATCTAGCAATATTAATGGCATCATCAAGGCCACAGTGAACACGACCCTGCCAAATAAGTCCAGCTAGCTCAACGGCCTCCTTCAGATTGCATCTCACGTCGCCAAAAACCTTGCTGAATGGAACCCTTAAGTTGATCCATTGGTTGAAATAAGCAGGCTTTTGAATCTTCTTGATTCGGCATTCCGATTCCAGCATTACCTGACAGTCCCAATCTGACCATGTCACCACAGAAAAGTTGGTGTTGTTTAAACCCATTTGCAAAAGCCATTTATCGTGAAAATATAAAGCCTCCCCGAGAGTAGTGCCATTGTCAACTTGGTGCTGTTGAATTCCTGTCAATTCTTTGCAAAAATCAGTCAATAAGGGTTCAAAAGTTGGCCGCACATAAGTTTGAAAACATGCTATAATCTCTCCGCTTACACCACTCACCACCACGGATGGAAATTCAATTATTTCCTGTGGATGAAGATTTCTTTCTTTGTCGCACGTCGCTTCAAAATCTATTACAACATAATATTCAAAACCTTGAAGAAGAAAGGGATTTGGCAAATCTTGAAACTGCAAACGATTTGGTAGGCGAATATAGGGGCTCGGGTGGAAGCGGTTGAAATCGAAGTTAAGAGCCATCTCATGGTCTCTTCTGACTGGAGATGTTGGATTTAAGAGTGTGAGTGTGTGTGTGTGTGTGTATATATATATAGATGATGACATGTATTCCCAATCTAGTTTTGATTTCCTAATCCTTTTATACAAATTATTCCTAGTTGCGTAAGCATTGGTGTTGGTGTTTCATTTCATGTGGCATTCCTAGTTCCAGTAGAATTCCTTTCATTAATGCTTTGGTGCTTTATTTCCTTGATGAAATAGAGAAGTAATCCGAATCAGTGTAAACCGACGGCTGACAACTGGATTTTTGTTTGGCACGTAATTGATATATGTACAACAAATTAAAATGGGAATATTAGCCTGCCTCTCCATTCTAATGGTACAAATTGGGTGGTGACAGTACCTAAAGCATGAACAGTTTATCACTCATTAAGAATTATATTTACATCTTTTCAACATAGGACTACTGGGTACAAGTTCGTAAGAGTTTGATAATTTAAGACAGTCATTTCATACTCCATGTTTCATCAGGACTGGAAATGAAGTAAATGCAGGTAAAATTAATCATACTGTTTTCTCTCTTCCTGTATGGACCGGAAAATTCGAGCAGCTGATTCTGTTGCTAATCTAGGGTTGCAAGGAACAACCTTAATCACCCGTGCCTGCTGCTCACCAGTTTGATCATTTTGATCTGATGCTTGAACTATTGGTGCCATAGGGAACAGAGGGAGTGCATCCCCCTTAGCCCTTTCAGAGGGACTACTAGCAGTACTTGCCTGTACCTCACTCTCTTTAGAAGCCTGAAATTTTTCAAGACAGCTTGTTATCACTCGATTCATCTGGCTTGACATGTTACGTGAACTTTGATGGGGTATCATGAAGTTAATGTCCACCATTGATAAATGATTGTCCTTTGACTGGTCTTTTGGAGGAAATGGGATCATTTGATCAACAGCTGTGCCAGAAATAGACTGATTCATGACTGGCATGCCATATGGTGGAAAGCCAGTCTGACCCAAAGGAGGGGTGGTCGGAAGAATTCCAATCCCTTCTTGGTGAGATGCTGGAACACCATAAGCCGTGTTCAAGAAGTCAGCGCCTGTGGGATTTAAGCTCACTGGACTGCAGCTGCCATAGAATGGTGCCACAAAACCTGTGGTTGGAGGACATGGCCCTGTATAGGGCTTGTAAACAAGTCCTTCAGAAGGGGACATCACAGAAACTAACCACTGATTTCCAGTTGGTGGGAAACACCATGGAGTCTGTTTGATATTCTTCGAGTTAGCACCAGGTGCAGGAGGTACATTCCCAGAACAAGACCCATTATTTGATTGTTGAGATACAAATCCTTTGCTTGAGTCATTATTGATAAAAGGATGCGGAATATTAGCAACTGCATTGTCATCGGCACATTGACTACCGGGATCTGGATTTGGGGAATAATTTTTTGCCTTCACAATGCAGGGCAGTGATCGCAACTTAGCTTGACAGGTGTTTAAAGGAGGTTTGCCTACACAGAGGTTGTCTTCAAGCAGCAAATTTGGAGATCTGGCGATCAATCTTTGTACCTGTTGCAATTAAACATTATGCATGGTTTTTCTTTTGTACCTTTGTAGAAGAGAAAGCAGAAACATGAATGAATCTTATTGCAAAGAAAGCAGAGAAACTTGACCAGGAATTACAACTTACCTTCAGTAGTCTATGCAATTCAAATACTTGCAAAGTGAAGACCCTTTGTTGACTGAGGAAAAAAAAAAACACAGTAAAAGTTTATTCAAACACTTAATGTTAATGAATGTTTAGTGAATTGGTGAAATATTATCAAAAAACCAAATTAGATTAAGAACAATAAAATTCAGATTATTTTATCTGTCACAAGCAGAAACTGACTACATCAGGAAAGGGTTATTTCAGATATAATAATACTTCATAACTAGAGAAGGGAGTCCGACAGTTTATAAAAGGAGACCACAAATCCATCAAATACTAAAAGTTTACGAATTAACAGAAGGCATAGGCTTACAAAGTTTGCTATATGCAATATATCTGATCAACGGCCGCTAAGACAGTCTGCTTTGGAGTGGGCCTGCACTGTTCCTAATTCCTACCATTTATTGGGCAATAAGAGTCAATAACTATTTATTCAATTTTAGAAAGAAGAATAGACCTTGACTCCCTCCTGCTTAGGAAACTCATTGAAGACTACACTGAATTCACAGAGCCTGAAAGTTTGCTTGCACATATCCACATGGTCTAGAGTTCACCAGAAGCCTATGAACACCTAAAATATAAAGTTCGGAAACCAATCTAAACATAATGCTGCTCAGATGTGGAAACAATATATTCTGATGTGAGGAATCGACTTATAGGTAATATAATATGAAGATAATCATAATCACACAAAAAGCAACCAGTCAATCATTTGAAGATAATCATAATCACAAGAAAAAGCAACTACTCAATCATGTGATGCTCTTGAGATGCAATACTTACTCGATGATAGCTCTTCTAGCTTTCCAAAATTGTTTCTCACCTATGACTCCCACAACATCATCTGGGGATACAGCCAAAGCTGATACTGAGCCCACCATATAGGTGTTGGAAACATTATCTTGTTTGTCTACTTCTCTCACCTGCACAGACCTCTCATTCTTGTCTTCATGACATTCAACATTTTCAAGCTCTTTAGGACTGCTATTATCATCTCCAAGCGACGGCCTCAAACATGATTCCTTTCTCACCTTGAAAGCATTGTCCTTGTCTATATCCATGGCAGTTTCCATCAGAAGGCTATAATTATGGGCCACTTCATCCCTCAAAGCCACACATTCTTGATGTAACCTTGAATTGGTACTGTGTAAACTGTTAAGGGTTTCCATTGAACTACTTCTATTTTCTTGGTTTAAAGATGAATGTGCTCTCTTCAATGATTCCAGATGCCTAACTTTAGATGGGCGGATGGAAGACACATCTGCCAAATCTCTATCTCTATTCAATGGGATTGAAGTATAATTATCCACAGGGTCCGGACTTGTCTGAGGAGTGTCCTCATCATTCTGGTTCCTCGTACGTGGTCTGGACTTGATATCTCCTAAAGCAGATCGTTTCTTCTGCTTAAATTTCCGATCTTTGCTCTGCTGACTGTTACTACAATGCGGAGATATTCCTAACTGGGCAGAGGAAACTCTTAAATCATCCTCATCTTCAGGCTTCCTCAATGAAAAATGCCTAAAGTTGGAGAAATTACTTGGCTTCGGTGAACTGCTTTTAGAATTTGATGACAAAGGTCCGGCGGCATTCAAACATTGGTAATTTGAAGGTTTCACTGATTTCCTTTCTTGATTTGCCATCATATTGTTCAGCTTGATACCATTGGAGGAATAAGAATGAAGCTTCTCAGCTGAAAACGAAGGTGCAGGGGAGTTGCAAAGTTGGGTAAACACACTCCTTTCATGGCCGCCCTGAAATAACAAATCAATTATTAAAATCAAAAGAGACAATATAGCAGAGAACATTAAATTGTGTATATTCAAAACCATACAGGCAACTTTTAATGGAGTCAACGCCGACGCAAGGTAATGGAATGTTTCGTCAGCAGTCAGATCATGGGACCTCAAATAAGCATTTAGTTGCAGACACACAAGAAAGGTAGAGAACAAATCAATCCAAAGCTTAGACTGACACCAGAAAAATTAGGAAAAATATTGCTCCCTTGAAACTAACTAAAATCAGCATAAAGTGGACAGAAAAATAAAACAATACAAAGGTGTTCCGAGATCACACCTAAACTCACATTTCTCAATTCATTACGAATGAAAATTCAGAAATTCAGTAAACTCCTAAGGTGCATCATATGAGCAAAACCTGAAATTTTTAGCAAACAGAGACCTGAAACCTTTACCAAATAGAGTAAATTGTTCCCTAAAGAGAGCTAAAGGCATAAGATTAGCTCTCAGCAATCAATTTTACAGAAGTGCAGATCAAACAGAGATCATTGATCATAGATATAAGAGAGACAATTTAAAACGTGAATTCAGCACATTAAGATCAGAAAACCATATGAATTAAACTCACATTGCTTGACGACATTGAAGAAACCAAGCTGGTGCCATTGGGAGGTGGAAGAGGCAACATAGGTGCTGATCCAGAGCTGTACCTGTGAGAGGGTATGCTAAGCTGTTCATAGAGAGCCATTTTGTTTCTTGGAGGTGCCCTTGGTCCTCCTTTCTCTTTATCATTCACATGAAGCCTAGGAAACATAGGACTAGTCACCTTTCCTTCTTCTTTTCCTTCCCTCATACTTCAAGTCCTTCACAACAAATTCCACATACCAAACTTTCTCCAAATTCACAACAAAATTCCATTTGCAAGGCAAATTCAATTGCTTAAGCACTCTGAATCCCCATCCCTCAAAAAGAATAGTAAAGCTCACGATCAACCCACTTCAAAGAAACAAATCTTGTGACTCAAGCCCAAAAAGAAAGAAGAAGAACACATGAACTCTGACGAGACAAATTCACAAGCAACCAATTAACAAACCCACCTCATGAAATCAAACCTTCCCATGAGACCAAAAGCTCAAACACCCAAGAAGAACAACACAATTTCATAATTTCCCAAAAACACGCCCCGCTCAGAGAGCCACAGTCTCAGCTAAAACGAAAGCAAATGAGGCAACATAGAATGTAGAGGCCAAAAAAGCAACAGTGAAGATATCAGCTATCAGATACAGATAGATAAATGGTGGCCAAAAAGAATAGATTCTGCTTAAGAGAAGGGTTGCTTTGGAATTCCACAAAAGAGGAGGATCCGATCTTTCCCTCTTTCTCATCACCTAAAAGCTAACATGAAAAGCTAAAAGACCAAAAGAAAATAAAAGAAACGCTAAACAAATGAGATATGGACAACGTAGGACCCAAGTGGATAGAATAGAACTGAGAGACTCCCTTCAATTATCTTCTACAGTACTTTCTTGTACAGTGCCAACAACAGAGAGATCCCCCAAGAAACTTGCGGATATATACTGACGTGGCCAAATCTTAGCGGCTATTTGGGGAAAGATAGACAGGCAAGACTGAGTCTGAGTGTAATCTGGATTTATATATAACCACATGTTACTTATGTTTAACATGGCCAATCTTCTCTCGCAAAATCCGCATAAGATTTGTTTAAACCCGAAGTGTTTTTACTTTTCTTTACTTCCAAGTACGATGAAACCAATCCCCACGCGCATATTGAAGTAACGCTGTGAGAATTGTCTAATTACGACGCTGTAACATTTGGCTTTCCTAACACTTTCTCATTTTCTCGAATTAGAATATAGTTTATCCATCTATACCAAATAAGTCCCTGTGTTCGCCTGTTCGATTTTGTATCCTTATTATATCGAACCACGACACATTATAATATTAGAGTTGAAGAGAGAATCATTCATTTGTTTAGTGACATTCTACTTCTCATCTTATAATTAAAATAAAAATTTTAATTTTTTATTTATGTTGTAAGTATAAATTCTTTTTTTTTTCGTACCGAAACTTATAAAATAAATACATATCACAAATAAAAGAACAAATTATACCTTATTTAGTTATTTAAGAAAAAATAAGAACTTGGGGACCTTGATATTCTTATCCCCATTTATGAATAGCTTGTGTACGGACAAACGGTGGAGTTTGAGCGGGGGGTAAAATTACCGTCTTTGGAGGCGCGTGGCACGAGGGTGATATTTGCATGGTACTATTGGAAACAAAGATTGCGTTTGACCGGTGGTTGTGGAGTAAATTTATTACATTACCTACACGTGCTCAAATTTAAGTATAATTTATTAATTTTGTACTTTTTAAGTTTAGAAGAGTTCCTCCACGGTAATCAGGTGATCGCTCATCATGTAGAGAAACTTCTTCCAAACTAAATAATTCTCTTTAAAAAATTCTTTTTATACCATGGTATATTTTTCCATAGCTTTCATTATTTAAAAAATAATAATTTTTATATAACCTCATTACTTCATTATTCAAATTGAGATTTTAAATTTCTCCTTCTTAACAAGCTGTGCCTCGGCTATGAATATGATACATCGAGCCAAAGTTTGGATAGATTTTTATGCACTACTAAGTTAATTTATACTCTATTTTATAATATAATATTGATTTTTTTTTCAATCAAACACAAACTATAATGATAAAAGTGTTTTTAAAACATCACACTTTTTCACTTTGTCCTAAAATATATGATTCGGGGCTTCAAACAGATTATTTGAAAGCGTAAATTATCAAAATTTCTAAGCGAGCCAAACTATCAGAAAAGGGAGCGCACATTCATAATCACACGATTAAAATTATAACATATTTTTTTATTATTTATCACTTTACGTATGTGGCTGTGATTTATACTCTACTTTAAAGTAGTTTTAAGATAACCATTGCCAAATATTTTGCATAAAAAATTACTATTGATCATGACATGTCCTAAGCAAATTGCCAAATAATCAGACACGTGATTATTACTCATACTCAATTGCTATTTATACAAAGTTCACAATACATAATTACATGTCCACCTTGTAGATCGCAGACCATGATAATTCTATTGATCAATTTGATCACATGATGGCATGTGATCCGACGGTCTAAAAGTAGTTAAAAAAGATGGCTCAATGTCGAGCTTCACGAAAGTTTGGTAGTGGTATAAGTGATAAGTGGGGTCAGCTGCCCAATTTAGTCCAAAAATCTAAAAAGACATATTTCTTTTTTCTTTTCTTTTTTTGGCTCCATTCAATTTTAAATTTATTCATGTTGGATTAATTAAATATATTAAGACATTAAATTTGAGTTCTAAAGGTATTAAAAAATTTAAGTTTAGTAGTATCTTTTTAAAATCACACACATAAGACATATATATATATATAATAGTAAAATTTTATTATTCATATGTTTCTTTCTTGATTGTATTTTGTATTGGTTAAAATTTTGCCTCCACTGATTGGATTTTATGACTATGGCTAATAGTAGGTAGCTCGTTATCTTGTTTAATTAAAGTTGCAATTGGCTTTAGTCGACCAAAGAATAGATAACTCACAACATGAGCATTTCAATTTACAGAAGAATTTTTGGATCAAAATAAAATAAATTTACGCTTTGTCTCCGTGAAAGGAACCATTCTTATTATATTTTCACATCCTCCTGTCCATGTACAGGAACTAATTACATTGTTACAACCGGAACCTCAGAAAACTTGACATTTTCACATAGATTAAAAGATCATTAGCATAAACCTAAGGTTAGCTTTTGTAAAGAATTTTAAAGACTTAACTGGTTCCGACTGCGCTCACACTAGTATTAAGAAGAGGCTGCACACTCTGCTTCAAATTTTCACTCTTTTGGCAGGACCTTGGTCAATGATAGGATCAATAGCAGGAGGTTGTGGCTCTGCTGTCTGTTGGGTTTCAGGGTCTTTCTCTGCTTCCTCAGTCTGAGGGGGCGCATAACCTTCTGGGAATGGTGGAGGTGGAGGGGCCGGTGGTAGCTGCAAAATAGAGAACATTTCTTATGAATTTGAGAGAAAAAAACAACATGATAGCTCTGCACAAAAGATAGAGAAAAAAGTTCTTATCAAAAACAAATGTTGAGATAATTCATCAATTGCTGTAATTTGGTATTTATTACTTGTACAGCCGATCGGTTGTTGATATTTCAAATATTCACAAAAGAGCCAAGTAAAATAATGATCTCTATTGACAAAACAAAATTGAAAACATCCAACCTGGCTATCACATTTGCAAGTAACTCAAACTCATGAATAGTTATGCAATACCTACCCGGAACATTCACCTGTTTAAATGACTGTTAATATATTGACATCAAGATCAACAGTATTCCTATGTTCTTTCTTTGTTTCTTTTTCATTTTCTCCTTTTTAAAGATTTTTAGATTCTCCTTCAAAAGAAACATGAGAGGATTCGTACAGAGACAAAATTACCTTGCGCTGTAAGGAGGCAAGTATTTGATCTACTCGCTTTACTTCTTTCAAATCAATTGTCTCTTTACCAGCCTTTGAGTGGAGAGGGGTACCTCCATCATTTTCAGCATCAACTGCAGCAGAATGAATTAAGACTTAAATGATGAGGAAAGATATGTCATGGGAAAAAAATGAGTCGTACACAGATTATTAACTGATTTTCTAAGAGTACTTAACAGGATATACGGCAAGGAAATCACAGTAAGGTTAAAGGCCTTGGTCTTTCTTCCTTTTCCATTTACAAAACTAAAGATTGAGGCAAGGTACAGAATTTTGGATCCAACGGTCGGTCAGAGGCATAAAGTTATAACTTGATAAATTATATGGCTCCAAATTTGAGCCCATTTCGAGCTGTACATGACATAAATAATCCTTCAGACATAGTCTAAACGTACATCAACATGCAAAGAAGGCTGTAATATTCAATGCAGTGAAGTACTGCATCGAATATGACGTTTGCTGAAACTGAGTGACAGGAATAAATAAATAAATAAAATCTTAAGACATCGACTGAAAGATCCCAAGCTCTTTGAGGCCTTTCATATTCACACCATATTTATTATATTTTCCTCATATTGTGATCATCAATAGTTCAAAATGTAACTGATCTGAAAGAACGTACTTCCAACTTCCAAGAGCAACAAAATATGAGTTAAGACAATCAAAAAAACCCAACTCCGAGGGCAAACCAACTGAACACCTTAGTTTTATTGCAAAATGACATACATACAAGTTATACTCATACGGCTAAACATATCGCACAACTAATGAACAGTGAATCTTATAAAAAATGATAGATTAAAGTAAAACAATGGAGCATAGTTAGATAGCACTTTGATACCATATCCAATCTTCTCCAACTTCGAGGCAGCAGTTGTAAAAGCCTTCTGTATATAGTGGAGAGCCCGTCCCTGTCATTTGGGTACAGAACCAAGATCAGATTCATAAAGATTAATTGATATACTTGTGAAAAGATGACATAATATCTGTTCCACATAGTCTCCACCAGGATATCAATACACAGATAGTCTGCTTGGTCCAATCTATGGATTAGAAATTGCTATATCATCATGGTCTAACATGAGCAGCATATCATCTAAACCTCTTTTTATAAGAGTGATATCCAACTAATTCTTATATGATCTTTTTTCTACACTTTAAACTTGCTTTCACATCATCCATACGATTCAAGCAATGCATTAAATTATGATTATGGCTCAAGGATAATTATTTCATGACCAAAAACTTCAGTTATGTAGGAATAATTTATTTATGAAAAGAAGAGAAAGGGAAATCTCACAATTCTAGCCGAAAAGACATTGCAAAGTTGTGGTGCTTGGTAAATTGAACCATCCAATACATAATAAGTGAGCATTGGTGTGACTTTCTCGGGACCATCCCTTTTTTGCTTACGGATAACAAAGAGGTGGGGCTCCATAACTTCACTAAGCATGTATTCAATGCCGGTCATTTTCCTGCAGAACAAAAAGATTTGAGGCCTTTGGAGATAGAATAATCCAAACTATAAAGAGAAAGCAACATGATTTATATTAACCCTTATATTTCCATTAAACGCAATATCTTCAGTAAAAGCATAAAAACTTAGATATTTTCCATCAATGACCACAAAGTTTTGGCATATATCGGGTATGTGCTTCTATGACGCTTAATCTTGATGACCAATAGAAGGATTGCATAATGAAACGATCATGTTCTCAAATTGTTCATGAATCAATTTTTGTAAATATCTACGTCTTTGATTCTGGTTGGTTCTTCAGCCACAAAAACTTCTCCTTGTGACTAATATGATTAAGCACAGACTGTGACAGACATCATCGAGAAAATGCACTAATTTTAAGCAACTTGTTGATACTCCAAAAGAACAAGTGAAACCACCGAAGAAAATTAAATAAAAGTAGGACACATTTTTAGGACTTGGGTTGCATTTATTTCAACAAAATATACTCATTCAGAAGTTTTTCCATTACAGAAACTTGCAGACTCAGTATTCTATTTAAAACCTATGGAGAATTAATGCCTCTCTACTTCTTTGGTCATTAAATATATTTCCTCACCCCACTTTCGAACATAAGGACATTTTGTAGCTCCAAAATTAACATCATTCTTATTCTTCATCACTGTCTTCGGTGGTATTCTTAGAATAGAAGCAAAAATATTGACCTCTTGAATGCATTAGAATAACATTCACTCCCAAGACAGTAAACAAATTAGAAACTGAAATAAAATACTAATTCTGCAAATTTTCCTGAAATCCCTTTTAAAATGTTCAATGACCAAATTTCAGCATCATCAAGACCCCAAATGACAATGGGAGCCAAATTTACTCAACCTAACGCAATTTCACTTCAGCTCAGAATCAGTAAGATCAAGTCTCAGAGGGCAGAGCCAACTAAAACAACAGAGAAGTTAAAAACTCGAAATTTCCATTCAACCCAAAATCATTATTTCACCCAGTCCACCTAAAATCATGCTTAATTTCGTTAAAAATAAATAAACCCACAAACCGTATATAAAGATTGAACATAAACAAAAAAAAAAAAAAATTAACTCTAAACATACTAAAAGAGCAAATGACACAAGATTCAAAATCTGCTCTGTACAAATAACTTTGAAGAACTTACGAGAGTTGAGAGATGTCTAGAGGGTGGATGGACCGCATTCTGAGCTGTTCATTGTTGCAAGTCCTATCATAAAACAGAGACAACGTGAAGTAATCAAATATCATGTTTCGATCAAGTGGGTATGTGTTTAGCCACAATTGGTCCCTGAAGCAGATCCCCGTCATGTCCGTACCCGGTGGCGGTGGGGCCGCCGGTGGTGCGCCCTCGAGGTTCGCCCCCGGTGGTGGCGTCGCCATGTTTAAGTTTGATGAGTGAATGCTGTGCGTTTTCGAGCTTGGGGTTTTACCGTTTGACAGTTAGGTATTTTAATTCCGAGAAAGACGACGTGTCGTTTTCTAAGTTGCAGCCATTGAAAAGTGCATATGCAAATCTATGGTTCCCCGCTCCAACTTGTCGGTCGAGATCTGAACGCCTGGGCCCAATATTAGGCGACTTTGTGCTGTTGAGACTTTTTATTGGCCCAATATTAGAGACTATTGAAGCCTGGTGTCCATGCGTTATTGCATTTTGGCTCATCTTTTCAAAAGCTAGTATTTGTTAACAGCCAAGGAGCTAACTAATTATTTAAGATCCGAGTGTTCGACTGTTTAGTGTCCCCAATTACCTTCAAGAATTAGAGTGATACAGCGGACTTAACAGTACAACAGACATTATATAATCACACCATATGACATAACAATTTTTTCAAATTTTAAGAAAGTCTAGAATTTTAGATCAGATGAACATATACGTTAGTAAAACCACCTCACTCAAAGCTCAAGTCATTTAAGTCGATAATAATTAAGTAAAGTCTAACAATCAAAAGACTTACAATTATATTGTATCTAGACAATTCTCCATTACTCAAAAGAAATGCGCGCGCGCACACACACATACAATGCTTTTCAATTTGGTTTGGGTCAGAAATTATAGAAATCTCTCAACAACAAAATTAAACTTGGTGATTATGTAGGGCTGGTGTCTCAAACTGCACGTGGGGGTCGGCATCATAAAGGTCTTGGCCCATGGGACATCCAGATTCCAGCTTGTGTGTTCTAGGATTCGTATACAGTAGTACATATTGCTAGGTTGCTACTACTATTACTATTACTACCCAAGAGTGAGTTCTAGAAAATGTATTGAAAACGACTTGCCAGTTGCCATTTCGAAGAGATAACAAGGGCCCCTACTCTCCCATGGACTCTTTGGCCCCTTGTGGGTTGTTAAGAGTTAGAAAGCTAAAGGCCATTGAATGTGACAAAGTTTCGTATTCATGCATGCATGCATGAATACTACTTAATTGGAACAGCTACGATCTTCATCATTTGCCCTCAACTCACCGTCTTTTACGCACCGTGACGACAAGTCGCCATCACCGGTTAATTCATTCTCAGCCGGTGGTGGTCACACCATTAATCCCCTTATCCATCATGTACTACTGCCGACATGTCGCATCGATGTAAAGGCCATCTAGAGCGTTAATTAGTTAATTTTGACAGTAAGATCTTGTATTGTTACACATTTACTTTTCTGTTACTGCTTTTATTATTATTTTGTGTACTTTAATGAATTTCTGAATAATTTTTTTCAAAATAAAAATTAATACATTCTTAGATTCTTTTTTTTTTATTTTAGTATAAAAATTCTTTCTACATGAGAAATTCTTTAATGAATTGTTATGCAAAGTATTCATATCAATTTTGTTCCACACCTATCTATCAAGTAATCGACTTTATGTCCATTTCGCACTATGTATTATTATATCAGTAAACTATTTTTCGAAGATCATAAAAAAATAATGTTCTATGATAAATAAGATTTCAATTTCTTTTTGTAATTGAGTTTGAGAAATATTATTATCTACTACTAATCAATCAATCATCCATATCAGATTATATTGCGATAAAATATATTTTATGAATATTTTAACTCACCAAATAAGATTTGATATGAAAACTCCAATGTTCATGACTTTTTTGTATGGCATATTTTATTCTAAAAATTTTCAAAAGAAAAAAATTTCAAAAGAACAAAAATATGGTACAACACATCTACATCAAGGATAGTATAGATACACTGATTAAAATCTTAGAAGATAGGATTAGGCTACGGTGCAACTATAGTACCGTGCTACAATTACATCCAACTGTTGAATGTAATTAAATTAATAAGATCCACTGACATCTAACGATTAGATGTAACTGTACCTACAATTGCACCACATATTTTCCCTAGAAGATAATGTTAAATTTTGAGGGAGATTCGGTCATCGATCAGATGGTCCCAGTTACAGCAATACGCTGTGTTGATTTTCCACATGGGAGACGGCTATCTCCTCAGGTGACCGTCCAATGACGCTATGCCACGTGTGAGTTGGAGCGTTGAGTTCACGTGTGAGCAGGTAATAATAGAGGACGCGAGAGATTTGTGGCCGTGTGGGGTCTACGTTAGCCGTTAGCTATTGCATTAGGGGACCAGCGGCCGCGAACTGCGATGCCGAGCCGGGTCGGGTCGGTTTTAGCCGACACACGGTTAGATGGAAACATTTGCAGAAAGCCAGAAATAACGCGGGAGGACTGAGGAGAGCCGAAATGTCTTAATTGCGATTTTGACATTCTTGACAGAGACAGTATCGTGTGTGGTTGACCACATGCTTAGAAAGTTACAGTCGATGCAGGTAGCGGCAGATCTAAAAAAATGTGGCATACGATAACTAAATTACATAACAGTAAGTTAGTAAAATTTAAGGAGTTAAAGTAAATAATAGTAAAATTAAATTAAATAAGAGTGAAATCACCTATATGAGTTACTGTAAATTTTTATTCTTTTATTTAAAGTGTTGTATTTATAATTTTTAAAGTTAAAATTTAAATTTTATGGGTTTATGATTTAATGGGCTTATTTTAATATATTTAACCAAACTAGTTAGAAACTCAAGTAATTTTCTTTTTAATCTTTAAAACTTATTTTCTCAAGCGAGGCATTGGTTGTGGGCTAAATCTACCCTGAATGTGAAGCGCATCAAATAAGAAATTATAAACTACGTCAGAGGAGTAATGTTAGTTATACAATAAAATAAGTTATGCTAGGATGTATGTGCATTTATTTTTAAAAAATCCTCATACAAGTGATGATTATATTAAATTAAATACACATATCATTCATGTATAAATTGATTGTAATATCTCTGATATATTGTAAAACTTCCATCAAATTTTCGATCGGGAAATCGTTGATCAACTTTCCATGCGGGCTGAATGTGGTTAGTGGCTATGCTGAGTGTTTATAATGGTTTAAATAAGCTTTTCCATCAGCATTTAATTAAAATAAAATTTGCTATTCGAGGAGTACAAAACATTTGAAATACTTTGTCTATGTGTTCCTTAAAGAAATTTTCTTCTGAGGTATTGCAAATGTATGATTTCACGTATATATGAACATTAATCTGATGGTGCTATTTATGAGTTCGTGAATTTTTTTATAAAACTTACTGTGTAAATGTAATTGTTTAAATAAACCTTGATATGATTATATATAATTGCTGTGTAATATGATATTCAAGTTATAATTGTCGTGGAATGGAAACCTTATCTATCAAGGATTTAGTGGATTCATTTTTTGGATATTTACCTTACTATTATCAAAGAGATATTTACTACATCTATGTTTTCATGAGAGAATACCTATATTTATCTAATTATATAATTGGGAGGCACAAAGGATGAGACTTCATTTTGAAGGCATGTGTAGTGTTACCATTAGCCTAAAGACACAGAGGCATGTAAACTCGACAGTTAAGATCTAATTGCAGGTTAAAACGATGACATCTCCTTAGTGCGATCATCCCAAATAATGTGGTTCAACTCATTATCGTTAGTTGATTAATGCTGCACCGTACGTGCTATCAAGAAGAGAATAACAATCGAGAATCACATGACTGTAGACTCTGTCCAGCCCTTTAGCTGCTGGTAAATATTCAATCTAGCCAAACTCAATTGCGGTAAGATTTTTTTGTTAGTGAATAGAGTCAACTCAACCCACTAAACTAGGGCAGGTTCAAACACAACTACGGTCTCTGTCACTTTCGTTGGTAAGTGCTAAATATGCTTTACAATCCAATTCACAATTAATATGATCAGGACGGGCTAAGAATTGGGTTTCAAGTGGGTGTGTTCTTTAATTTCCATTATGTAAATTAATATTAATTGACAGTATATATTGTAAAAGCTTATCAAGTGTACACCGATCATATTATTTGGTTTCAAATTTTTGTTTCAAGTAAAATCTTAGTTTTTGCTTATCTTATTGCTTGACCTGCTGAAAAACACAAGAGTTGACACAATATATGCAAATTGGGAAAAGAATTGAAGCAAATGCTATATGGGAACCCATCCACTGAGCTGTAATGATGGGTTGCATGTGGGAAAGACTCAGAAGTCAGAACCCAGATGCCTCTTTCTATCCCTAAGAAGTACAACTATCTATATATTAATAAACTCATTAATCCATTTTCAAAAATTTTAACCCAAAAAAAAAAAAGTATATGATTTGATGAAGGGACAAAATTCTACAGGCAACTTGGTTTTGTGCAATCTTCTTCTTTGACTGCCTTAGCTTGCCTGCCAACAACACTTATGTTCTAACATCCCACTACCTAGTTTTTTGTTCTGATTAAATAGACTTCCTAATGCATCTGCAGTCTGCACACATCTATTTCAGGTTTCATTTATTTTTTCTTTGTTTCTCAATTTTCACCGCTGTAATTAACTTCACTCACAAAATATTTCACCACTGGCTATCATACATCTTTGATCCATATATATTGTTTTATTTAGCATATGATCAGACACTTATATGCAAGCACATAAGATATATTTGTTGAGAGTTTTTATAATTACAGTTAAAAAAATCTATCTTATTTTTTTTAGATTAAGGGTTTGTTAAAAGTCTAGAGTATAAAATTTTATTAATTTCAGATTTTTTAAAATTTATTTTTTCTATAACTTATGTTTAATTTTTAGACATTTATGTTTCAATAGAAAAAGTAATTTTTTTGTAACTTTTATCTTAATTAAAAAAAATCTTAATGAGAAGTAAATAGTATATTCCACAAATATCTCTAATATACTTATTTTCTAGATTATAAAACCTAATCTCTCTTTTTTTATTTATTTATGAGGATATAAATATCAAATAACTATATTTAAGATATTTTTTACTTGTAAAAACAAATAAAATGTTATTTATATTTAAATATTAAAAAAATTATTTAAACATTAGTATTTAAAACATTTCAGATTTTAGAAAAATTTAAACTCATTCAAGTTTTAGGTTAAAAAAAAAAAAAGACTGTGTAACTCTATTTTGGTGCAATCTCATCTAAACGCAAATTGAATCTCTCCACTTACATCCAGTAGTACATATCGACCTCCTCTTAAAAAAAAAAAAAAAACCGTTTTTTTGCCTAAAAGAGAAAAAAAAAAAGGTATCTCTTGTCAAAGAGAAAAAAAAAAAAGGTATCTCTTGTCAGACTCAAATTAACCCTTCACCTTATCCATGAGAAAGAGGCTTGTTACTGCCTTTAGCAAATAAAAATTAAACACCATCCATACATTATTATTGGTAAATGATGAAGTGATTAAAGAATTGTGCAGTAGAAAGTGAAACCAGTATTTACTAGTTATGATTATAAACATGATTAATGGAAAGCTTTTAGTCTTTTAGAAAGAGAGAATAAGGAGAGTACAGTAAAAAGATGCACATTCTCACAAGCAGTAATTTTTATTTTTTTAACTATAGCTTTACAGTGCGCATGGAATAGCAGGAGCAAACCAAAAGGAGGAGTCAGACTCAGAGCCCCCACTCAGAGAAAACAATTATAAATAAATATTACTTACAACATTTATTAAAAAAAAAAATCAATTAGTTAAGATTCAAAAAAATGTTGCTCTGAAGTCTCATGCTCCCCATCTGCAGAGAAATATACTCTTACAACCCCACCAGACTGGCCAAAAAGCCTTATCTTTTTTCAAACCCCCCATTACATCTGCCTTTCAGCTTCTGAAACTATTTTTTAATTCATCTTCATCTTCTCTTTTTTCTCATACTTAAAAACTTTTTTTTTAACTCCCTTACTTAATTTGTTCTTAAAAATTGGACCATCTGTACTTTCCATCTATATAAACAAGCCCTTTGAACTTTGCTTAACACCATTGTCTCAATATTGGCTCTCCATGGCAGAAGAAGGTAGAGCAATAAATCCAGCTTTCTTATGCATATGTATCTCTTGGCTTTTGGCTACATATATCTTCTCTTGTTTTGTTTCTTGAATTTTGTTTTGGTTTGCATTTATTACATTGGTGGACAAAATTTAGTTGCCAAAACTGACGTTAGCAGTGGCTTTTCTCTTCCCTGTTTCTGCTCACAGTTTCCATGACATAGCTAGAATTAAAGAAGGTAGTTAGTGCCAGTACAACAGTTGTACAGGAGCTGATATCAAGCTGAGGTTTGAATCTTTTATTTTCATCAATCACTTGAAACAAATTTGAGCTAGCAGCTGGATCTAAAATCGGTATGTCAATTGAATTATTATTCTAAGTTCCTTGATTATATATATTTCAACCTATGTTTAGATTTAACGATAAACGTGTCTTATTGGGTTTCTTTGATTTGTTACAGATATAAAAGAATCAGAATTAAATCTATCATATCTATCTTATCCTCTTACGTTACGTACATCGAGAGTCGCTTTGGTGTAAGGAATATTCTTATATCAATGGATAGTATTAGTATGGCATCGATATGGAGCAACCAACAACATGAAGCTGAAGAAAGGTTCATGATTTCCAACACATCAAATTGCTATAATGGTTACGGTGGCAAGATGGATCCAACAGAAGACCTCTTCTATCCAGTTCAAGTGTTGCAGAAAGCTCAAATATCACCACTCAATTCAAATTTTGAAAGAGTAAGCTAGCTAGCTAGCTAGGCTAATATTAAATGATTAATTCATCAAGTACTGGCTAGGTTGTGCTTTAGTTTAATTCAATAAATGCATGTTGTCTCATTCATTATATTTAATATTGCAGCGTGGACTAGATCACGCGGCAAGCTTGCAAGACACTGTTGATCCAGAATTGAGTTGTGAGGCAACGCCGCTATCGGGAAATCTATCGGCTCCTGGAGCTGAGTTTGGCATGGCTGATCAATCACAAGTTGCTAATAAGGCTGTTGGTGTTTCAACAACTACATGCTCTCTTGAGTCACTTGATTGCTTGCTTTCAGCAACTAACAGCAACTCCGCCGAGACATCGGCTGAAGATGATGATGGGATCTCCATTCTGTTCTCTTCTGATTGTAGAAACCTGTGGAACTTTGGTTCCAACAGTAGTGCAGTTTCATCCGGAGAGTCTGAAAACAATGCTCCCAATAATTTTGCAAGAAACAACAATGGTCCAGTCAATAATGAGCTTGATCACGAAACAATCTCTCATTGTTCCTCGGTTCAGTATGTCAACAATGGCAGAATTGTTCATCAGGAGGAATTAAGGCCTGGTTCAACAAAGAGGAAAAATATTGATGATCATCAAAGTGAGCAATTCCATCTTTTTCAAGGAGGAGGTTTTAAGCTCATCTCTGAGAATCCACCGAAAGCAAAGAAACCAAGATTGGACAAGCGACCAAGCTCAGCAAACATCAATTTTCAGTTACAGGCAAGTAATAACTCTTCAGTATCTTCATCTATTGAGGAACCTGACCCTGAGGCCATTGCTCATATGAAAGAGATGATTTATCGGGCAGCGGCGTTTAGGCCAGTGAATTTAGGCTTAGAGGTGGTGGAAAAGCCTAAGAGGAAGAATGTTAGAATATCCACCGATCCACAAACAGTAGCTGCAAGGCAAAGAAGGGAGAGGATCAGTGAAAGGATTAGGGTTTTGCAGAGGCTGGTTCCTGGTGGAAGCAAGATGGATACTGCTTCAATGCTTGATGAGGCTGCAAACTATCTCAAGTTTCTTAGGTCACAAGTCAAAGCATTAGAAAACCCAGGCCATCAAAAGCCTGATCATCATCACGCCATGAATTACCCACCTACAAACCTTGCTTTCTCTTCATTACCATTCAACAACAACAACAACAACTCATTTCCTGTGCAAACCCATTTCTCACTTCAGAACCCTAATCATATCCACCGCCCATAGAGTTGATGGAAGTTCAAAAAGGAAAAAAAAAAAAATCTAACCCATTATGGATCCTTATTTATCATAGACCCCATCATTGTATCATCAATGATTAACATGCAAAACCACATTTCCTAGCCTTAAAAAAGCACGTACAAAGGTACTGATCCAAGGTCCATATGATCATAAACTTCATCATTAGATCTTATCATGTGATCGAGGGTTTTAATTAAACCATCACTAATGATAACCTTCATCATGACACCCATCTCCCAATAGCTGAAGAGACGTCCAATTTTTTTACTGTTGTTTTTGCTGCTTCCACTATGCTTTATAATATCTTTTTCAAAGATTTATTGTAATATTTATTGTAGTGGAATGACAAATATGAAGAGTGGAACTAATGAAGCTTTTAGCCAGATAACCTTTTTGATATGAAAAGTTTAGCGCAATTATGGCAGTTATGATTAAGATCAAGGGCCAGAAAGTGTTTATATCACTTTTGCTTAATGTTTAATTATTAATTATGATAACTCTTTTTTTTTAATTTTTAATGAATATTCTCTACTGTACTTAGCCGATCACTTTTAATTGGAGATCTGTTTATAAAAATGGTTGTCTTTTAATTAATGTACTTTGTTACATAATCAATGCAAGAGAGACATTCGCTTAAGAATCGTGAGGTTCAGTCAGTGGTCCTGTCTCCTTAAATCAATCCAAAGCGTGCTCTTGAAAATCTCCCCAATCTCATTGCTTAGCACATGTTTATGCTTCTTTTTTGGCAGGTGACATTGTTCTAGTTATTATAATATAACACTTCCGCTTCACTTTAATATTCTTTAAGCCAAGAATCTTACAACTAATGATATTGTAATTGATGATAATCAATGACGTAGCTAGCTTCAATACCCAAGACAAAAAATTACGGGACAGTAATCAGCTTTATTGAGTGTGAGTATTAGTTCATCGTACGTGTCTCTCTGTGAATATATGCATACTTTTAAAATATATATTTAAGGCTAGACAAAAGGAATTACGCTTAACATTATTTTGAAGTTTGATAACAATTCATAATTTCAAATTTATATTTTAAGATATGCAGTTGTAATATTTGAAAAAGAAAAACGTAAATTATCGACTATACAAAACTGGTAAACGGGTAGATGACAAAAATTTGATTGTGAGATTAGAAAGCTGTGAGAGTTTTGTTATTAGATGGTTGCATATTTGGCATTGGCTTGCAAAGGTTGAAAAAGAGGTTTCGATTGGCTAAAAGAGGTAGCAGAGTGGTGGGGGCAAGAATAACTATATGCTAAATATAGACATTCTGTTGTGAAAGTAACCCCCAGATCTCTCATCGATCTTGGCTGCATTTGTCTTTGGTTGACAATATCTTAACATGTAAACAATTTGCGTGTGGTGGAAATTAAAAGGAACGCATCAAAAACTGAATTTGGGTGTCTAGTCTTTCACAAGTGGGAGATTGAATTGACTTTAATTAATTGTTGCATTAATAAGGCTTTGGAGTGGTGGACAGCTACCTTTCCTTGAGAGCTGACTTACTGTTATAGTGTTATTAGCTAGCCTCCAGCAAAGAGAAAACAAACAAACGAAACGACTTGTCAATTTCATTTTTTAGTCCAAGTTAGCGTACACACCCAATGGCGTTCAATCATTGATCATCCTTTAGGCAGAAAATGCTGACTTAATGTATCATGTATATGAACTCAATTTGAGATGTTAGGCTTGGCAAATCTTCTCTTATTCATTCCTTATCAATAAGTCATAAATTCATCTTCAAACAGAATTTTCGTTTGTTATGCGCACTAAACCTAATATATATATATAGAGAGAGAGAGAGAGAGAGGATGCATCTTGAGGTTGACAAAATTTGTGTTAAGCTAGAATTCTTCTTTGTTTTTTTCTTTTTTCTTTTTTTAAAAAAGTTCACACCATTGGTGGAACAAGTTATGAGCAAGCTTCCAAATTAAACCCAAATAAAAATTCCGAGACTCTCTCTAAAATCAAAATGATGTCTAATTCAAGCCCACTTGTATTAAGGAAAGACCTAGTCTAGTATCTGGAAAAAATCAACTCCCGCGCACAAATCGTTTGGATAAGACGTGAAGGTGAGAACTAGCGGAAGAAATTGTTATTCGGCTTAAGTGCATAGGCAGAAACTTGCGGATAATGTTAATGCATGCATCCTTTTGCTGTTCAAATAATTTTCAGTGCACAAATCGTCAAATCTCATGAACCAATTGGCCCATTTGGTGAAAGTGTTTCTTTTAGGAAACAGTATACACTTCTAGATGGCATTATTTGACTTGCTTAATAAAATAAAATAAAATCTTATTGTTCATTTAGCCGTTGATGGGTTGGATCTTAAGAACAGCAAGCCCACTTATTTTTGTTTGGATTCATCAAATTGGTTTTTTCCGAGATGGGCTCATTATTCTTTGAGATCAAACCGGCCGAAAATGCATATCCAATTGGGCAAACCTTTACAGTAGTGATATTTGACAGTTTATCTCTTTAGCCCTTATTTTTTAATTAATTCATTATAATTTCAAAATTACCCTTGCAGGAATAAAAATAAATAATTTTAATTTTTCTTTTCTTTTCTTTTCTTTGTCACATGCACCCAATCTCTATTGTTGCCACAGAACCTCGAACCATCAGGCCCAACACTGTAGAATGAAAATATTTGGATGGTGCAAAATCCATGAACTTAATGGATTCACTCCAAAGGTCATCTATTTGATTGAATGAATATAAACATTCAGCAAGCAATATCATAAAACCGGAAGTAATATAGAAATATTTGGAACTTTTAAAGTTGAATAAAAAGAAGCAAACCATGCATTCTTCTTAGGGAAATTTACAAAAATGGCCATAAAATATTTGCGTTTTTCAACTTTAACCCCTCAAACTTTTTTCTATCATAATTAGCCAAACACCATACTTTTTGACTATATTACCCTCATCACTTTCATCAAATTTACAAAGGCATGCCACTTTTTCAATTTCAGCACAACTAAATACAGTTCTTCTTCAATAACTTAACAAACATTTATCACTCTCAACAAACTTCATCACTCTCTATAAATCAATTACATAATTGAATATAATCATCAATGGGAGAGCTTCTTAAAATTAGTTTATGCTTCTACACAATGTAAATCTTTAATCTATTGATTTTATCAACTAAGTTCAAAATTAAAGTGGGTTTTGTTGCAAATATTGTTATTTTTCATTCATAAAACAATGTGATTTGTTAAAGTA
>NW_006262075.1:6019184-6061105 GCF_000493195.1 Citrus x clementina | reverse complement strand
AGGCACCTGTCCCACTTGCCTGTCTCACTAAATTTCATATATATTGCGAAAGCCATAACTTGAGCTACATATGTCCGTTTTAGGCGTATAATATACCGTTTCGAAGCTTACGACGAGACAAATCATATCCAAAATCATGTACTCTATAAAATCCATGGGTTTATGTGCGACAAGCAGTGGGACAAGTGCATGTCGTACATAAATGTAGTGCGTTTATGTGAGACATGCACCTGTCTCACTTGCCTATCTCACTTGTTCTTAACTTCATTTTTTGCTCGATTTTTCTATATTATCAATGATTTTTCTTCATTTCTCAACTCAAACTAAGTACTTTAACAAATCACATTGTTTTATGAATGAAAAATAACAATATTTGCAACAAAACCCACTTTAATTTCGAACTTAGTTGATAAAATCAATAGATTAAAGATTTACATTGTGTAAAAGCATAAACTAATTTTAAGAAGCTCTCCCATTGATGATTATATTCAATTATGTAATTGATTTATAGAGAGTGATGAAGTTTGTTGAGAGTGATAAATGTTTGTTAAGTTATTGAAGAATAACCGTATTTAGTTGTGCTGAAATTGAAAAGGTGGCATGCCTTTGTAAATTTGATGAAAGTGATGAGGGTAATCTAGTCCAAAAATATGGTGTTTGGCTAGTTATGATAGAAAAAAATTTGAGGGGTCAAAGTTGAAAAACGCAAATATTTTATGGCCATTTTTATAAATTTCCCTTCTTCTTCTGATGGTTTCTCAGCTAAACGTCTATCATTAATTCGTTAAATTTATTTTAAAACCAGTGCCCCACTACTTCCCATTGTAAGCCACATCTCGTCAAGGTTAATATTCTTTATAATTTGCCAAAGTGATGGAAGTGATGGCGACGGTGAGGATGGATGTGGTGGTAACAAAAATAAGTGGGCGATGGTGGTAAATTAGTAATGATGTTTTGGTGACGGTGATGCTTGAGAGAGTATAAAGAAAAAAAATTTAAAAAGTATTTTTATTTTTAATAAGGGTAATTTTTGAAATAAAATGAATTAAATAGAAAGTGAAGGCTGTTGAGATAAATTGAAAGGATTATGCATTATTACTCAAACCTCAATTTACTCCTTCCTTTGAATGATAGTTTTCAATTTATCTTTTAAATGTGTGAAAACATCAATTTATTTCAATTTATGATTAAACACATAAAAAAAAAGTCATTAATGTGCACCCATTTGTCATCATCTTCTAAGGATGGCAACGGCCCATGTATTTTGCAGGAATACTAATACCTATACCTATATTTATTCGGTAGAGGACATCCTCATCACAAATCTTTACCTGTGGTGGGTGTAAACCGGTACGGTCAGGATTCCTCGATAAAAATTACTGATAGTAGTCCTTTTATCCTATCCTTTATATCCCCTTTTATTTTTTATAACTGCATATATTTAAAAAATGATAAATTAACTATTTAGCTTTAAATAAATATGCAAAACTTTATTTTAAAATATTTTAAATTTTTTTTTAATTTTAGGTAAATATGTATTATAATTTGATGTTTGTTAAGTTTAATTTTAATCTATGTATTACTAAATATTTAGATCAAAAATAAAATTCTTCACTTCAGCATTTCCTTATCCATCCTTTACTCCTTTCAATTGACATTCATTTGAACATTATTCTATTATAATTTATTTTTTATTAGGACAAGATTTTAGATAATCTAGTAAATGTCTAGTCTATTAAACAACTAAAATTTCTAAGTAAATGTCTAAGACAATATCATATTAGACATTTACTCCTCACCCCACCCCCAACCCAATCCTCAATATGTATGAGTATTTAAAAAATTTTTGTTTTATCATTTATAATATTGGTTAATATTTTTTTTTACCTAATATGAATAGGTTATAACTAAGAGAAAATCTCACATTATAATTCTTATTTAATCCTAAAATATTGTTATGTTTTCTTTTATCTCTCAAGGTGTTGCTCTCTTCAAACATTTTTAGTTTTGGTATTATTTCAACCTTTTGGAGATTTTTTAAATAATTTAAATGCTACATAATATGGTAATGATTTTATCTAAGTATCTAAATTTTAATTTACTGAAATCATTTATCCATATCTACTATAAATAAGTAAATGCATAATGAAGTGGAAATGAGGAATCATTCATCACATGGAGATTCCCCATCCTCACCCCACTAAATTTAATGGGGAATGAGGTGGAGAATTGAGGCAAAAAATTTTAAAAAGGCTGGAGAATGGGGTAGGCCTCCCCACCTCCACCCCACCCCATAACAATCTCTACTGAGTTCTTGGGAATTAATAATATAAATGTATAATAACAATAATAATTAATGTAATTAGTTTCTTTGTAAAACATAATTTCTCTCTTCTAAGCTTTCTCAGCATTTTTTATTTTATTTTTATCTTCTCATGGCTAAGCCTCTAAATTTACCTATTGAATGTATCATTTAAAAAAAAAAAAATCCACAAACAGGATTGACATGCTTAGTCATAGGATGCTATTACAGACAAGAACATATCCATCATCAAATCATTCACGAATAGATATTATTATTTCATTAAATTGATATTCTTACATCATATTTATTGTAAGTGGTTGATTGCTTACAGATTCGGTGATATTTTTTAATATTAAACATAGAAATCAAGAGGGAGAAAGGAGTAAATATTTGTCAAAGAAAGAGTTTCCTAAATTGAATAAATCCCTTGCTGCTAACAAAATCTTATCTAAAGATTTATTACGTTCCACAAAATCTTGATGATTGATATAGATGAAATAAATGAAATTTTAAGGGTTGTTGGTCCGCTCTATATATGTACATACACATAATAGTTGTTATTTTATAAGAGTGCGCGCACTTTAATAAAAGTGAAGGGATGCCATTATACCTATTACACTAATACACTATACCATATTGTAGCATTCTCGCACTTTAATACCATTAATTGCAAAGTGCAAACGTGTAGACGACTTTTCTTCCGAGGCAAGCAACTGTGCTATTTGAGGAAAAAGATAATTATCTTATCTTCTTTTTTTTTTTTTTTGACAGGGAGGAAAAAGATAATTTAATTAATAAAAGATTTGAGAATTGGAATCAAAAGTGATTTGGACCACACTTGAGGTACGTTTTATTGTTTTTTCAAGTATATTATATATATAAATATTGCTAGATTTTTTCAAATTGTAACTTTTAACCTCCGAAAAAATGTTTAGTTAGTTTTCAGTAAAAATAGTGTAGAAAGGTATTTTAAAGTTATATTATGAAAAAAATGGAGTAAATTTGTGAAAAAAAAATAAGAGTATTTAAAAAAAAAAAAAAAACTCTACCACATTTCCTTCTGAAAAAAATTAAAATTCAATCTCTTCCTAATAAAATATGAAAAATGAAAAAAAAAACTTTTATAAGCTCCACTTAATTACAAGCACACAGGTGGAAAAATTAAAAGAGTTTGTTGACATGAATAAAACTAAGTTGGTGGAGAAGTCATATCAAAGAATTTTGAGCAGTGATCAGCCATCCATATCAAAATGGACTTTGTTTTTTAACCTATTTTAGGCCTTGCTCAAATTACATGATAATTTAGACTATCCTTTCTTGACGACAAAGATCTCCCAAGGAAAAATTAACCATAAATTTTTCGTATAATTTATACTTTATTCAGACTCGGTCAAATTTCATAGCACACCATAGCCTGAATGCATGTAATGATTTGGTCTGTGGGTCCTCATGCAGTTTAAAACTTTACTCAGTGATGGCTTGGGTGCCTCATGGGCCATGCACCAAAAAGCTTGTTGAGTACAACACCATCTTTGAGCTCTAATTGTTGAAGCAAAAGGGAGGAAGAAAGCATGTTGCATGCCAATGCCATCATGAAAGTAGTCCAAACACAGGGTAGACACCATTGAGGGCGTACTTATCCAAACCTCATTTTCAAAATAATTTTTGAGGATAAATATCGTCAGTCATTCTTCAATGCGAAGTGGGAACTTGAGCCAATTGATACTAAGCATCTGCACATTTAAAAAAGATCGAGATAAAAAGGTGATCACAATTATTTCTTTAATGCATAATGTTTTTAAAGTGAAACACAAAGCTATTACGTACGTTTAAACTTAGTGGGATTCTCATTCTCATTCGCATTCCACCACCAACTCAACAAAACAATGTTTCGTATACTTAGTTGTTGCTCATATTCACATATTCTTTAGCCATTGGTGATTGGCCTTTCACTCTCTCAAATGCTTTGTGGGTCCCTTACACTAACCCCATCAAAAGCCATTACTCCATTTGACATGATCAGACTAATCAAAACTGCTTTCTTGTGGTGCCATTGCCACCACCTTTTCTTCTTTATTATTGCTGCTGGGGTTGCATTTGCATCATTCATGGCTAAATCAGGTATTTCTGATTCATCATTTTTGTTTGTTTTTGCATCACCTGCAGTTGCTATTATTTCAAGTTGAAAAATCAATCAGTCTTGGCTTGCTTTTCTCAGTACTATTTGATTAAATTCACATAAACATGAAGGAAAAGTGGATGCTTTGTGTAATGAAAAAGGTGGGATGATATGCTTTCAATTTGAAGATTGTATATGTTGATAATGTTGAATGCTGTACTGGACTAAGAATTTTTATTTCAATCTACTGATTAGTTTTATGTCTAAGTCTTTTGAGTTTCAATTTCATTTACCATGCATAAGGTTACAATCTATTAAAAATGCCTTTACGACCTCGTTTTAAATGAATAGAGATGTTAAATTCTTCATCTTGCACATTTGTATCTGAAATTCATTTTTTTTTCTTTAACTAGGTATTACTTTTCTTGTTCTATTTTGAATTCTTCAAAAGGTGGCAAGAGGTCAGCAGCTGAATCTTCATTGGAAACTAGAGGCAGAAACATGTTTGGAGCTTTACACAAATGTTGCCCTCCAAGTCTAATGACAAAATGGCTTATACTCGTCATCTTTCTAAATTTCGGTCATTCATCCAGGGAGCCTGATGTTGAAGGTAGAATAAATTAAAATTTATGTTCTAACCTTTTGCAAAAACGGGGTTCTTTAAGTGTAATTAATTGGAATGTCGTTGCATGCATGCTGTATTTTGAGAAATATAATTAGTTCTAATTTATTAGACTTGCTATGGCTGGCTTTATTTCGGAGCCTCTGGATTTTGTTTCTGTACCTTCTCTGCAAATAATTATTCTAGCTCTTGTCTGGCTAGGCCCTAGCTTCTTCTTTGCTGATATCTAATGTATTTGCTCTTTCTTCACATATGCCTTTTGAATTATTACGTTTCCTATAATTTAGCATTGGATCACAGGTTGGTGAGCCATCAAGAGTGATTTTGTTGATGCCTTAAAAGAATGGATTGATTATGTTATTGAAATCTAATTTGTACAGGAATAGAATCTATACTAATCAGAGGAATTTGGCTAGTACCAATGCTTTTGAGTTCAAACTAAGTACTTTTGAAAATCTTAAATAAATTTCTGAGACAAAGAATTGTTTATTTACCAAGAGATACTGAAAGCCTCTGCATAGAAGGTCAGATTGATATTTGTGTGAAAGCTTGTTTGGATTATTGTTTCCTTTTGGGAGTGATTTCTAGCCGTCTTAAAGGTTACTCTGAATGACAAACAACTTGGTTTTACACTTTGATAATGATCAGGTGAAGCTTTGATTGAGGTTTTAAAGGCTCTCAATGATACCAACGGTCAATTCACAGATTGGAATGACCATTTCGTGAGCCCCTGCTTTAGTTGGTCTCATGTCACTTGCAGAAATGGAAATGTCATATCCCTGTAAGTCAATCATTGGCCGTTAAAGATATGAATTCTGGAACGTTTATTTTCGGTACATTTTTACATCTAAGGGATATTTCTTTATAAACTTGGCAGGAACTTTCGTTTTAAATTTGAGGGCAAGCTTTTTACAAATTTCAAAATAGAAGATTAAAGATCTCAATTCCAATATTTCTTGTTATTACTTTAATGGTCAAATTTGTTAATCTTTGCATTATGTTGAGTTTGTGATTGCATTAATTTGCAGGACCCTCCGTTCAAATGGATTTTCAGGAAAAATTTCACCATCAATTACAAAATTGAAGTTTTTGGCTAGCTTGTAAGCATACCTATTGATTCTCAATAACTTCAATACCTGAATTTTACCCATTGTGATGAACTGTTCTCTTAGCAGGGAATTACAGGACAATGATTTATCAGGTACGTTACCAGATTTTCTAGGCAGCATGACTCATCTCCAGAGTCTGAATCTTGCAAATAATAAATTCAGTGGCTCCATACCTGCTACTTGGAGTCAACTATCCAATTTAAAGCATTTGTAAGGATGGTTTCCCAGTTACTTCAACATTCAATTTTTTTGTTTCTTGTAAATCTAATCTGTATCAAGAAGCGTGATTTTGCTTTTGACGTATCGAAGGTGAGCTATGTGGAACCTGTATCTAAGGGTTCTATTGGTTGTCTTTAATTATTAAGTTTAATCATCTGTGCAATCTGTGAACTATAATACTATCGAGCTCTAATTATTGCTAATGCATTCTTTATTTGACAGGGATCTTTCATCCAACAATTTAACTGGAAGAATTCCAATGCAACTCTTTTCAGTTGCGACATTCAAGTAAACTCCAATAGAATTTCTATGAAATATTGCATGATATTGTTTTTGTATATTTTTTTTGTTTCTAGTAAACACGTAACCTTCAGTTTCACATTGGATTTTTGATCATATAGGGAAAAAAAAATTAGTGAAAACAATGGAAAGAAATTAGTTAATTTGTTATTGATTTGTGTTGGTGATGAGTTTCAAACAAAAAATTATATATGCTGTTTCTAGTAACTATATACTATATCTGGGATCTGAAATTATCCCAATGTTTGTTTATAACCTTTCCTCTGTATCTTTCAATATTTTAGTCACAAAAGGATCCTTATATATGCATATTTTCATTACAATGGGTGTGATATTTGTCATTAATCTAGCCTACAAAAGTGAGTGTTATGCATACTACTAGAGTATAAAATGTAGGAAACTAGTTTTAAGATTCTGTTGCAGAAATACAGAGTTCATTGTTCACATATGAATGCATGCCCAAAATGAGATTTCATGAGTAGGGAAAACTGAAAAAACAAACTAAAAAGAGAGGAACTTATGAATCACTGAATATAATTGCTGCAAAGTGAGGTAGTGATGCAGGAAAAGAATTTACTCCATTCATAACATTTGTAGCCAGCAAGCGAAAGTTATACATATTGAACAAGTTGTCACTTGAATATGTTCTTCTATCCTAATTCCAATTTTTAAATCAATTAGAATACTGAACCAAGTCCCATATGTCTAGTTCATACTATTATTTGTATTATTTACTTGATGCAATGCAATTTACCTTTTATTCATGTTTACGTCTATCTGCTCATGTTAGTTGCTTTAATATTATGTTTAGATAACTTCCATTGTAACACCTGTCTTTATTTGCCACTCAAGAGCTTGTCCTTTGTGTTATATTGTCAGCTTTACTGGAACACATCTCATTTGTGGCTCAAGCTTGGAGCAGCCTTGCATGTCGAGGCCCTCTCCTCCAGGTTTGTTTTATAACTTATCTCACTGATTTTGGATTTTTCACCGACTAGAACTCAAATATTAATGTTGGGTTATTTCTTGTAAGCTTAACCTATTGGGATCAGTAGCATTCAAATATGCTATGGGGGTTTATTTTGATAAGAAATTCTTTTTTTAAATCTCAAAATCATATTCTATCAGTTAAATAACAACACAAAGCAAGAAAGTCCATGCTTGGATTTACACGACAAGCCTGGTAGTTACTTCCAATCTCCCATGGCAGTTATTTAATTGGACTTGAATACTATTATTATGCAGTTTCCTATGGACTTGACTTTTAGCATATTGTTAGTTCGATACCAATTATGTCCCAAACCTTGAGGGAAACTAAAGCTAGATGCTCTTGGCAGTTTCAACCAGCAGAACAAAACTCAGAATTGTTGTAGCTTCCGCAAGTTGTGGTGCTTTTGTACTACTGTCACTTGGGGCTCTCTTTGCATGCCGTTATCAGAAATTGCGAAAAATCAAACATGATGTGTTTTTTGATGTTGCAGGTAATTTCATTTTCTCTTTGGCTTCTGGATCCAACTTGTCAAAAATTTGTATATATTCACATCAGTTTTTATGCAGTTATATATTAATTAACATGCACCAATAACCTAACAATCTGCTTCCAGTTAGCATATGTAACATGCTCTGCTTCTGATGAAGATTAGACAATGGTCCCTGACAACCTTACATATAGTCAAAATTTATTCTTTTTCTTCTATGACTTGGCCTATTTCTTTATTCAAGACTCAAAATTTTATATACTTTCATCAGCTTGTGAGCTTTATCAATTCTGAGTTTCAGAGAATGTCTTATAAAAACAAATAATAATTTCTCGAAGCAGTTTTGGTGCCATGTTTCTTTTACATCTAGCTTGAAGTCGTGATTACGCTTCATCTTTCTTTCTTGCATGATTTCTTCAATCACTTAGACATTGTGATAAGTTTAGTTCTGTGTTTCCATTTTGGTGGATTATTAAGCAGGTGCACTGATTTTTGGGGTAGCATATCCTGGATAGTTATCCGAAAGTAATATATATAATTTTTCTCTGATTTCAGGGGAAGATGACAGCAAAGTCTCCTTAACACAGCTTAGAAGATTCTCTTGGCGTGAACTCCAACTTGCAACTGACAATTTCAGTGAAAGCAACGTAATTGGACAAGGAGGTTTTGGAAAGTTTACAAAGGTGTCCTCTCAGACAACACAAAGGTTGCCGTGAAACGCCTCCAAGATTATTATAGTCCTGGTGGAGAGGCTGCTTTCCAGAGAGAAGTTCATCTTATAAGTGTTGCTATTCATAAGAATCTACTACAGTTGATTGGGTATTGTGCAACCTCGTCTGAGAGAATCCTTGTTTATCCCTTCATGCAAAATCTTAGTGTTGCATACCGGCTGAGAGGTATTGCTTTTCATGAGAATCATGCTTTACTTTTGGTTATTCTGTTAGACCATGCAGTTCAGGTTGTAAACTAGACTAGCTTGGCGTGTCTGATGTCTTTCTCATGCTTTAAAAAACCTCAATTACATTCAGCTGAAGCGAATAAAGATATCACTGTTAATTTTTTATTCTAGTAACAAATGCTGGAAATTTTGTACTGTGAAGATTAAACCGAATCACATGATTCGATTATTTCAGACATTTGGACTGTGCTTATGTCTGCATGCAGTGTCCCATAAGATTTACACCAAAATAATCTCTCTTAGCTCGCTACACTGCTTTTCTCTTTGATTGTTTCTGTTAAGGTAAATGCTGAATACATTTCTGTGATGAACAGTGGTATAGTTATTGATCATTTTGACGCGATTGATTGTCAGTACGTACTCAAATTCTTTTTTTCCATTTGAAATTTGTTGTAGATTTAAAACCTGGAGAGAAGGGCTTGGACTGGCCGACAAGGAAACGTGCGGCGTTTGGTACAGCATATGGTTTGGAGTACCTACACGAGCACTGCAATCCCAAGATTATACATCGTGATTTAAAGGCTGCAAATATCCTTTTAGATGACAACTTTGAAGCTGTTCTTTGTGATTTCGGACTAGCAAAATTAGTTGATGCAAAATTGACTCATGTTACCACTCAAATCCGTGGTACTATGGGCCACATTGCTCCAGAATATTTATCAACCGGGAAATCTTCAGAGAAGACAGATGTGTTTGGATATGGTATAACACTTCTAGAACTAGTAACTGGTCAACGTGCTATAGATTTTTCTCGCCTTGAAGAGGAAGAGGATGTTCTTCTGCTTGATCATGTAAGCTTATCCCCTTTTCCCACTTGAAAACAACGTTTTTATTATACGTATATTTGGTCTGATTTTGTCTGTGAGTGTGACTGCTGCTTATCTGATATGCGTTGGGGGTCATGTTGCATTGTCAACAGATTAGAAAGTTACTGAGGGAAGATAGACTCAATGACATTGTGGATAGAAACTTGAATACTTATGATTCGAAAGAAGTTGAGACAATGGTTCAGGTTGCATTGCTGTGCACTCAAAGCACACCGGAAGACCGTCCACCGATGGCACAGGTGGTTAAAATGCTGCAAGGAGAGGATTTAGCTGAGAGATGGGCAGAGTGGGAGGAGCTTGAAGAAGTAAGGCAACAAGAAGTTTCACTTTTGCCTCACCAATTTGCTTGGGGAGAAGATTCAAGCATTGACCAAGAAGCCATACAATTGTCCAATGCAAGATGAGAGCGTTAATTCGAATTTCCATGTTAATCAACTTGGAAATGACAGTGGCAGACTGAAGCATACATTATTATAGTCGCGCGTACATATGTTGTATAAGAATGGAAAACAAGAGAAATTCTATGGTTTGGTTACGGCAATACTACTTGGAATATATGATCCATATAACAAGAGAAACGTGTGTATAAATTGAGATGATATATATATATATATATATTAAATGGGTTCGGAGTTCCATTTTTCAAAGTCTGTTGTTAAGAAAAGGTAATTGCTATACCCTAATTTAAGTTATCTGGTCGTTTTCGGCTTCATAACATTGCAACAAACCTAGAAAGCAATTGGGGTGTGTAGCAAAACCTTTTTTTTTTTTAAGCAATCTTTAAGAAAACCAAACTCTCTCTACCTTAGAGAGATACATTATCATCGGACCCCTTAAAAAGCCAAAAATTTTGTTTAAGTGTGAGGATTGTTCAATTTTATGTTATTAGTTCAGCAATTAATTATTTTCAGTCAATATGAAATTCTCTTTTTACCACTCTCGTCGTGTGTAAATCAGTCACTTAGGCAAGTTTCTGTCATGTGAAAAGGTACAGTAGGCTCAGGCATTGGTCAGCTTGATTCCCATACCATATAAAAGGCCATAGACTTAACTCATACTCTGAGTTACTATTTTGAGTTTGAGTTCACCCTATAAATTTCTATAAATATTAACTAGTAAAAAGTTAAAAATTTTAATGTGAAAGTGAATATTCATATTAGTAAACCCTAAACATCTAAAACAACCCCAACACAAAAAATGGCACATATAATGTAGTTAATCTAACAAAATCCGAAAAAAGAGAAATAATGAAAAAAAGTTACAAATTGTCAATGGATCACACCTAACTATAATAGAAACATCAAACCAACTTTATTCGACCAAAATTAAACGTCATTGATTAGTAAACTAGCCAGTTAGCCCACCAACCTCTATCTCTCACTCTCACATAATTCAAGTACTCCAATGACACCATTATCGGCCTTGCCTTTACGGACACTCAACCTGTCCATATACCTTATGTGATGTTTGCAATATTGTTCTCAAGTACAATCATGACCACATTAATAGTCATGTAACACCAATGCTTGTGAAATTAAACTCTTTATAAGTTCACAAAATTTTGATGCTGAATTTAGATATCATTTTTCTCAACAACCACGCAAGATCTGGCCAATTTTTAAGTGGGCAGGATCTTCTGCCCTTCATATTCTCCCTCCCTACGTTTTGGACTGAGCGTTACATTCTTCAACTGACCAATTCCTCTTCGCATTCCCTATATATTCTTTTAAGTTTCATATATATATCTCTACTACACCACACATAACACATAAAGATGGCTTCCGCATTTTCTTCATCTTCAGCAATAACATCTCTATTAGCATTAGCAACACTTGCATTATGTGTTTCTCCAGCGTTCTCCGCGTCCGCGGGGTTCAAGGTGAAGCTCAAATCAGTTGATTTTGGAAAAAATTTGTCCACTTTTGAACGTGTCTTACACGGAATGAAGCGCGGGCAACACAGACTGCAAAGGTTTAATGCTATGAGTTTGGCGGCTTCAGATACGGCTTCAGACCTCAAATCGCCTGTGCATGCTGGTACCGGTGAATATCTAATGGATTTATCAATCGGTTCACCCGCGGTGAGTTTCTCTGCTATCTTGGATACCGGCAGTGATTTGATTTGGACTCAGTGCAAGCCTTGCCAAGTGTGTTTCGATCAGGCTACGCCAATTTTTGATCCCAAGGAATCTTCTTCTTACTCTAAGATACCTTGCTCCAGTGCTCTATGTAAAGCTCTGCCTCAACAAGAATGCAATGCTAACAATGCCTGTGAGTACATTTACTCGTACGGTGATACTTCTTCCTCGCAAGGGGTCTTGGCGACCGAGACCCTCACGTTTGGTGATGTTTCGGTTCCGAATATCGGGTTCGGTTGTGGCTCAGACAACGAGGGAGATGGGTTCTCACAAGGTGCGGGCCTAGTGGGACTTGGGCGGGGACCATTGTCTCTCGTTTCACAACTCAAGGAACCAAAATTCTCGTACTGCTTAACTTCTATTGATGCTGCAAAAACAAGCACGCTTTTGATGGGGTCACTAGCAAGTGCAAACAGCAGCTCATCAGACCAAATCCTTACGACACCTTTAATCAAAAGCCCATTACAGGCATCATTCTATTATCTTCCTCTTGAAGGTATCTCAGTGGGCGGCACCCGTTTGCCCATCGATGCATCAAACTTTGCACTGCAAGAGGATGGCAGCGGTGGCCTAATTATAGACTCGGGCACAACTTTAACATATCTAATAGACTCTGCTTTTGATCTTGTTAAAAAGGAGTTCATTTCTCAAACAAAACTCTCGGTGACCGATGCGGCCGATCAAACGGGGCTTGACGTTTGTTTCAAGTTGCCGTCGGGTTCAACAGATGTAGAGGTACCCAAGTTGGTGTTCCATTTCAAAGGGGCAGACGTGGATTTGCCACCTGAAAATTATATGATTGCTGATTCAAGTATGGGATTGGCTTGTTTGGCCATGGGGAGTTCAAGTGGCATGTCTATATTTGGGAATGTACAGCAGCAAAACATGTTGGTGCTTTATGATCTTGCGAAAGAAACCTTGTCTTTCCTTCCAACACAATGTGATAAATTGTGAGTTTTATTTAATTATTACCATTCTGTATTGCTGTGTGTCCATGATTGTGTGGAGAATATATACAGTAGTGTGGATTCTTGAAAAAAAAAAAAAAGAGAGAGAGAGAATGAAAGTTGTTTCAATAAATCTAACGTTTTAGAGTTTCACAGTTCAGAGTGTGTAATCTTTGTTAATACTTAGTAGGTAAGAGATTATACTAAAACATCTTAATCATTGGATTAACGCATGCCATTAATGATAACGGCTATGAAGCGAGAAAAAGATATGGTGATAAAAAATGGATTAATGATTACCTATCATGAAGCATTAATGATGGTTTCTTAGCTTTGAAAAATGTCATGAGGATTCTTCCAATGTCAGGAATGATCAAATGTCCGCTCAGCTTCTCAGCGACTTGATTGGAAACAGGTTACACTTTACTTATTTATTTTTGGTTTTAGACAAATAGGAATGGAACGTGTCAATAAAAAGCTACTTTTTTTATTATTATTATTTAGGCCTGGTTTGGCCAAACGGACAAGATATTATATCAGCTTAATTAGATGACTTGACACCCATTAATCAAAATACTCCTAAATATATATCGTTTATGTGTTGAAAAAACAAAAACAAAAAGAAGTGTGAATGAGGAAATGCAATTAATAAATGAAGGCTTTCTTTTCAGTATATTTTATATGTTCAAATGCTACCTATCTTCAACTACACTCTTCCACAAATCTTTTTGAAGCCGCGGTATATGAGATGCTATCGATCGTATGAGTTGTGAGGGATTCAAAATAATACGGATCGTATGAGTAGTTTTGGATTTATTTTAACAAAGTACGAGATGCATTAAAAGATTAAAATAATATACATTCTAATGCAGTATATTTTGTTATATAATGTATTAAATTGTTTGTTATTTTATTTTTTAATTTATCCTCTTACTATATTAAAATAAGTGATTTTTTAATTGTAAAATCACTCTTAGATCCCAATTCCTAAGTCATGGATTGTATGAGTAGTGTTGGATCCTAAATTATTTGGCCGTCATACCACTTAATTCATTAATTATAAAACTTTAATAAAAACTAAGGGACTTGGATCAAAATCTTGAAATATTACATGTAAATTCTAGCATTGTTAAGATTATAGCTAAAAAAAGGAAAATGAAAGGAAGACAAAAAAATAAAAAGGTACTCGAACTCTTTAATTTGTCTCAATAATTTCCACTTCTCAATTATCTCTGTTTATTTCAAAAGCATTCTTATTCTTTTTTTTTTCTTAACTCAATAGCTCATGTTCTTTCTCATCTCCTTACGTAGTTATGATGCCTATGAATTCTTCTAAAAATTTGTTCTGCTAATCCTCAGACATTTGCAACTATAGCCCACTTGGACGCTGAAGCTATTTTCTTGTATTGGAATCGTTCATGTCCATACGATATTTAAAAGCATTGACTCATTCAGAAAAATAAATGAAATCAATATTAATTAAAAAAAAAAGGAAGAAGAAGAAACCCCCCAAAATATATTAAAAATCTTGGAGGAGGATTGTTGAGTCGTCGATTGTTGGTGATGGATTCATCTTTTAGTTGGAAAAAGAGAAAATGAAGGAAAGTATGCCCATCTTTAATTTTTTTTTTTTTTTAAAGTCTATTGTTGTGAATCAAAGTATGTCAATCTTTAATATAAAAATGTATTGTTGTGAACTTGTGATGGGTGTTTGGCAACGAAGAAGATTAAGGAAAGTGAGGGAGAATATTGTAAAATTTAGAAACTTACGTTGTTCTAATAGGTATGCTAGACATTTCAAGTTAAAATAGAAAAAGTGGGGGTTGAAAAGATGGGTTGAGAGGGTTAAATATCACTATTAGAAGGAAAAATATAACTCAATACTGATCAAAGTCCTCTAAATGAAACTGGTTCGCGTATTTTATTTAATATTTTTAATATCACAAATTATCAATTTAATCTAAATAAACTCGTACATTTTCTATATCCTCAAATATTATCTTTATTGTAACTTTTACTTAAAAGTTACGTTTATTGAGAAAAATATAATAAGATTAAATTTAAGTTATGAGATATATAGAAAAAGGTCATCAATTTATTTAACAAAGATCATTATCTGGAAAGTGCATGAGAGTTTTTTTAATTACATGAGCCTACAACTAATATATACAATTTATCTTAATAATATTGTTCAGATTTTACCCTCTCTAATATTCAAGTGACGTCAACTCCAATCACATTTTAAAAGAGAGAATACTACATTTACTCAAATTTAAGGAAAAAAATTAAATCTCCCATAATATTTTTGTGAGGACTCGAACCACTACCCTCACACACTTGTGAGGAAATGGCTCTAGGCACTTGGCTAAAAACCTAGTGGTTCATGAGAATAAATTTAAGGAAGTTTGTTTTGGAAAATTCTCATACCATGCGGGCCTAGTAAACCCACAACACACAACACTCCATTTGCTGGGCTTACAAAACAATGCCGTCGGAGACAAGTTGATGAACCAAACCTAAGCGATCGAACATCGAAGGGAAAATCCTAGGCAAAGCAACACATCAACTCCCTCCCCAGCAAATCAAATTCAGACACGCAAGCAGCTTCTTTTTTAAAAAAAAAATTAATTAAATAAATATCTGTCGTCGGTCGATTGGTCGGTCACTGCCTCACTGCTTGTGGCTCCAGTGGCTGTGGGGTGTGCGCACCAAAATTAACCATGAAAGATTCTCGCAAAAGGATGTAGATAGCAGATACAATTCAAAGAAGGCATAAATCGAAATGATGAAAGATACAATGCACGTCGTCAGCCATATTCGTCACGTTGTTGACTTGTTGGCACTTGGCAGTGCCTCCTCTTTCTTTACCGAAAGTGTTGTGCCTAAACCAAAGATGAAAGATTCACAATCATCTCGGCCCGCATTGTATCTGATTTGATTTAAAGAAGACCAACGGATTGTGTGCTGTCTTTGTACCGCTCGAATTAGTCAAAATTTAGGGTGCGCTCTGGACGTTACCCATTTTAGATAGTGGATTGTGGGTCTACCTCTTACCCTCTACACACACATATATTATTGAGTGCTGCTATTTACCCCGAATTTGCACCACGAAATCAAAATGCACCGTTTGTTCTGAGTTAATCACGTGTCCATTTTCTTACTTTATATAAAGGAAAGGAAAAAGCTGGGGAAAGAAAAAGCAAAAGTAAAGCTGTTTCTTCAGTCAACGTGTGGGCCTAACTAGAAAATTTATTGTGTCCAGCTGTGGTCCGCTTATTTTACTTTGCTTTGCTATTTCCTTCCTTCTTTGTTATTTTCTTCTTCTTTGCTATTTCCTTCTTTGTATCAGATGATGATACATGCATCAAACACAATAACAAAAATTAAACGAGAGCAAGAGAACGAACCATCGATCAAGAGTTGAGGGAAGGGGGGGAAAAAGAGATTGAATTAAGACGCAAGTGGCGTGGTTGAGTGGATTTGACATAAAAAATGGAACGAAATCCTCCTGACTTAACAAATGAATCTGCTTGAAGAAAAAGAGTGCTGCTAACTGGAAAGAGAAATGGAAAGTGACGAATCTGCCTGAAGAAAAAGAGTGCTGCTAACTGGAAAGAGAAATGGAAAGTGAAAGCAAAATGTTTACCTTGCTTTACGGGCCTAACTAGAGAAGTGGAAAGTGAAAGAAAGGAAGTGGAAAGTGAAGGCAAAATGAAGCAACACGTGTCGAGAGAAAAAAGTAAACGGTGCGTTTTGATTTCGGGGCGCATATTTGAGGTAAATAGCTTTTTCCTATATTATTATGGTTATGATTCAATCGTTGAGACCTAACCATTTAGGCATGTTTGTAAACACCTTGTTTAACTTAATTAATAAATGTATCAGAATTCTCTCTTAATCGATCATGTTCTAAATAAATAATTCAATTGTTGATTGGTTGTTAATAAATAAAAAAATAAAAGAAATTAAATCTTACCCATACACTACTACTAAAAGACACATGGTACAAAATCTTTAAAAACTCAGTAGAGCTCAGATCAAGAGAGGATCCTATTCCTTAATAAATTTGTTATTATTAATTTTCTAATTATCAAAATCAATACACTTGTCTAATCTCCATCTATATTTAACTCAATACCATCTTGAAATTTGAAGGACACAACTTTGGTTCTATTTGGGATTGACGTGTTATAATTTTTAAACTACAGCTGCTGTAGAAAAAAAATGTAATTATAAAATAAAAGTTAATAATATTTAGTAGATATAAATTTAAAAAATAATTTTAACAAAATTATTAAAGATATAATATATTTTTCATTGTATAAGTAAAAAATCATATTAAAATAACTTCTAAATTATAGCAGTTAGTGTTTTACCAAACACTTTAGTACTGTAACTTTTAAGTTACAGCTACCCAATCTCAAGATCAAATGCACCCTTCAAGTCCAGTCATCAATAAAAAAAAATTGATGTTAAATTTTTAATTCTCCTCCTATTAATAGATAGGAGTAGTTAGGAATAGTCCCAAAAAAAAAAAAAAAAAAACTCTCTCTATACCCAATTTGTGACACACTAAAAGTCATAAGAATGCTAATTTGTTCAAATAATAATGATTAGATTAATAGAGTGAGGCTATACTTATTTTTCAAGCGATGCAAACGTGTCATCAATTAATAGATTGTGTTGTAAGATCATGAGATTACTTGCGTTAACAAAAGCTTGAACTGTATTACTTTTAGAGAACACCCAAATAATTAGTCAAAATATATAGTTGGGATTATATATGTAGGAACGTCCACACGCTGTGTGTCCATTTAGTATACTGGCGTGGGCAAGTAATAGAGTGCGGGATCACCGGCCAAGGAGCGCATTATATACAAATAATCATATAACCACTCAACTCATCAGTACACACGTATGGTCCCAACTCTTCAATATTCTACATCTTCAATACAACCACTTAAATCCCACTTCTGCTTTCGATTATTCTGCAACGAACTCATTTTGTCTTCACTTTACGATGACTATAGAATTTGTGCTTTTGTACGCCCTCTCAAAGAATATCGATCTCCTCAAGACTTTACAAAGCTTCGATGGGATCTTTAGAAAACGACTCGACGACTCAGAAGACCACACTCCCACTTTCAAAAGTGGCACGATTTGAACTAATCCTGCCAACCTTCTAGAAGAGTAGTGATAAACTTCAAGATCATTCTTTTAATTTTGTCCCTTTTAACTTTTTGGTTTCAGGTAACGACCAATCACTTGTACGCTTCAATTGCATTTTTGGACCTTTATTATAATGACAATACCTTAAATTAATTTTACCTTCTTTGTGTGCAAGTGGCGAACTGGCAGCGTCAACATTCAACAGATCCCTTCAATTATTTGTGCAGCATATGTACCTGTAGTGAAGGACAGCCGTAGTACTGACGATGACAAAGATTACATTACACCTTAATTTAGTTTAATCTAATTTGCTATTTGCAAATGTTAATGTTATTAATGTTAATGGAACGACTCTTAAGCAAATTCAAAGGACGCTGCCGTCCGTCCAACCAATACACCACTCCACATGCCCACTGTCCACTTCTATTATTTTATTTTGGCATATAAATAAGTCTATATCTATAATACGTCATCCCACGCAATCACAATACTCTTTTTAGAAGGTAATTTATAATTAAGAAGTAATATGATTGATTTTTTTAAATTTATTCATTAAATCCATCGTATTAAATAATTATAGCCATCTCATAAAATATCGTTTCACTTTTGAAAGATTATACAATAGGTTAGCAATAGGACGGAATATGACAAAATTTGTTAATCTCAGTTCTATCCCATATATATAAGTGGGATAAAAAAAATTATTTTTATCCTTTTATTTTTTGGGACAAAAATTTATCCTAATCCTATCGCATTAAATATCTCATCTCATCCCATTATCTAGAACAATTCCGAAAGTAAATAAATAAATTTGACTTTTTTTTAAGGATCATCATAATTTAATATAACAAAAATCTTGAATAAATACAAAATAGAATAATTAAATAATAATTTTATTTTGACTACGGGTGCGTTTGAGATTGAGATTGGACAGTTATAGATTAAAAGTTGTAGCACTAAAGTGCTTGGTAAATACTAGTTACTGTAATTTAGAAGTTATGTTGATATAATTTTCATTTGTATGATAGACAATCTATTATATTTTTAATAATTTTATCAAAATTATTATTTAAAATTTATATTTACTATGTATTATTAACTTTTGTTTTATAGTTACATCATTTTTTCCACATCAGCTATAGCTTTAAGCTACAGCACCTTAATCCCAAACATGTTTGAATAGAATTTTATACTAACATTTTTTAGTTATCTGTTTGCTTCCATTACACATTAAAATTAAGATTTAGGCTTTGAAAGCTATAAATTTTGAAAGTAACCAACTTATATTTTGAACATAAAAAGATAGAATTAATTATAATTTTGGCTTTTGGCTGACACTTCACTTTCTAATCATCTATTACTTTTATTATTTAATTTTAACCTTTGGGATTCAACTTTAAATGTTACTTAAGTCAAGATTATAAAATAATTAAAAATTTAGAATAGTTTTAAAATTATATTATTAATGAGATATACACTACATGACGATATTTTATAATTAGTCATCCTCCCATCTCACAAAAAAAAAACATGAGTTATTTTTTGTCCTTATCCCATCCTACTTGGGATGTAAAAATGTCTCAATCCCATCCCAAACGGAACAAGATTTCATAAGATCTCATTCCAATAGGAAAAATTACCATCTCTATTATACAATAAGTTTATTTATTATCATATTCTTTAAAAAAAATTTATAAGTGTGAGATCTCACCTATATTAGTGGAATTTCTTAGCCATAATGAATAGTCCTTTAAATTATTTTATAACTAGGAAATAGAACCGCGCTTCACGCGGGTTTAAAAAAATAATTTAGTATTATCATTTTTTTTTACTTTGCACTTGATGAAACTAATAAAAAAATATGAATTAATTTTTTTTAAGATGAGGCAACCTTATAAAATTAATGTTATTTATGAAAGTTAATTATTTGTTTGTTAACTTTAAATATATATATATATATATTAATGTGTATAGTTAAGTGTACAAACCTTATACCTTTTATAGTTGTTGATAAGTTCCAAATTATATTCAACTTGCTAATCTTTTAAAACTTTTATATCTCTTTTTTTCCAATCAGCTCCAACTATTTCAATATCACCCACACCACATAAACTTCCAACAACATCTGTAATATTATGGAAAAATAACATAAACATGTTAAAACATAAGGATCAATAATTTCTAATATACACTTAAAGATTAACAAACATTAATAATTAAAAAAATACCTCAAAGGATTGTGTTATCATTCACATGTATATCAACCAATAAAAGTTAGAAATGTTGAATGCAGTAGAAGTATCCAATGCGGTCGTCGGAAACCGGGTGGCTTAAATAAAAAAAAAATTATTACCCAACAACACAAATAAAGAAGCAATGCAAGATAAAGAATAAAATGAGAGAATATATTATAGAGTGATTTTATTCATTCCAATTGTGTGTGTACAAAATAAAAAGATGAACTCTGCTTTTATAATTACATAATCACTCCATGAAATTAATAAAAAATTATGGATCATAATTCATTGTGAGATCGTGGGAGTTATAGGGAAACTAAAGGTTGCTAATGGGAGATAGTGGGGAGATTAAAAGATATATATTATAAATATCCACATTTATTTTAATAAATTTATAACACTTTCCCTTGGATGTTCATTACAAAGAATATGCCTCATTAAAATCTTTACATAATTATTATTATGTAATAAGAATCAAATTAATTATGAGAAGATAAAAAGTCAAATTTAAAAGAAAATTTATCTATTTATTAAATAATAAAAAATATATAAAAATGAGAAATGGTGATGCCACATCACCTCTTATAGTCTCGACTTTATATATATATACATTGTGTAGATTTAGACTCAATTTTTAAGTTGTATGTCTCAAGCTAATATTTTTAGCTCAAGAACTATTTGCAATGTGAGAAATTCTTCTCAGCGTTTTTAATTGATAAATATAAATTAAGTGGACGCTAGTAATTTGTTTCATCTATGAAGTTTTGTCAAATTTACAAGTGTGACAAAACATTTATAACAAGCGATAACAAAGAAATTTGTGATCGTACGTATTGACCTTTAGCACAAACCAAGAGCGAATATTGTTAGTTCTTTTATTTTATCCCTTGTAACCTTGTAAGGACGGCACAAAAAGAGCCTAGATATGATACGGATTCCGTATACAGTACGAACTGTGTCAACGTAACTATTAACTTTAACTAAGAGATGTGCCAAAATTACTTACTCAATTTAAAAGCCAAAATTGTCACGCTCTCTTCCCCCCCCACTCCACATATAAATAATTAACACCCCAAGCTCTTTTCTACTCACAGAAATAAATTCCAAGGTCTCTCTAGTTTCTTTCTTCGCTTCTCGGTTTTAAATAATAACGTGATGCAAGAAGACAAGAAGACGATGAAGGTAAAGAAAGGGTGGCTTGCAGTTCAGGTGGGCTTAGAAGAGGAAGACGGCGGGTCCCGAAAGTTTGTGATTCCGATATCTCATCTTTATCATCCCCTGTTTGGGCAACTGTTGGAGAAAGCTCGAGAGGTCTACGGTTACAATACGGATGGTCCTTTGAGGTTACCTTGTAGTGTTGACGATTTTCTTCATCTTCAGTGGCGGATTGAAAGAGAATCCAATAGTCACCGCCATCACCACCATCATCTTCCTATCATCTTGTCGTTTCACTCTTGTTAATTTGGTATATAACTTATAACTTATTTCTCTGTCATGACTTCTCTTTCCGGAGCTTAATTTGTTGTGTACTGAATTATATGCTTGAACTTATTGTAAGGAAAGTGAAAAACTAGCTAGTTAAATGTAAACAAACCAATACCATTTGTCATCAATCTATTTTTTGTGTATGATGAATGACAATATATGGAACCTAATTTTCCCGACAGCGTGCAAAAATAGCTTCTTTCTTTCTTTTTTTCTCTTTTTTTCCCCCTGAACGCAGCGGGATGTTAAATTTGCTACTCTTTGAACTGGCCGGATTTAGACCCTCAAATCTCATACATTACTGTTAAAAAATTTGACCATCTAAACTAAAAGTATAGTTAAGCGCTTGCTGATCAATTGCTCCTCGAGAAGACCGACTTGCAAGGGTTATAATTACTTTGTAATTTAATTAAATTTCTCCATTTTCCCCAAAGCCAAATTAAGTGGTATGAATTTGTTGTGTTCGTTTTAACATGTTTGGCATTGCTTCTATCATCAGGCAAGAATTAACTTCAGTGCTGCTAGCTGCAGCTGCAATAATTGAAAAGTGTTTCTGGAGATGAGTGTGTGTGCGCCAGCCAGCACACACAATAAGAAAAATAAAATCTTAAGTGTGGCCATTATTTTTTTTCATTTTTGAGAAAGATATCAAAGGGCCTAATGCCCTAATTATTACTTTCCTTCACAATAGCTTTCATTAACTCATTTACACTAATTTTTCAGTCAATTTCTGTGCTTTTGTTGTTCTTTCCTTAAAAAGCCCAGCACCCCCCCCCCCCCAACACAAAAAAAGCTTGTAAAATAATTGAAATAAATTAATTAATTATTTTTTTAATGCAATCATTCAGGAAGGACATTAGAGGGATGAGTGATGCGAAATTTATAAAGTTGATATACAAAATTTGTATTTCACATAATATGCCACTTTACATTCATATCATTCACTACATTAATGGTTATACATAATTAAAGTATAAATTATACGTTAGAGATTGAGTTGGTTATTTCAAAATACCAATAAATCCCTTAATTACATAAGTTGGTTTATATATAGAAACCAAATATGGTATGGTAACAAGCCCATAAAAAGAAGACTCACGCCCACAAAGTCAAGCCCAAGAGAGGAGTCTGTTCTGAGGATTTATTAACTGACAACTCACGGAGGGGGGATCAAACTGCCTTCGTTAGTCCTTCTTAAAGACAATGCTATCATACGCTTTGACTCTTTTTTTTTTTTCAGTCCAATTTTTCCATCCAAACTTCTGCTGTTTTCCGTCTTAATTTTCCAACATTATATACCCCATTAACTAGCTTGGTCCTGATACAGTACGGTGAGTAAATCATGATCAGTGCGAGGCATCAAGCCATAGATCTCGGATGCTAAGATAGCTGGAGGTCCGGCAGAATGTTTGATGCGCAGACTTATGCATGGAGCTAATTTGAACGTGCACGTCACACTCTGAGTCTCTCACAGCCTGTGGCTGTGGTTCGCTGGCCCATATCATTCAGTTTTATAAACAAAGAGTGGACATGTTAACACCCCTCCAAACTCCTTATAACACCCCTTTTACATTTGATTTCTTAAAAGTTCAAATACTCCTAGTTTAATTTATAAAAGACAAACTATATTAAAATTCAACATCTTCTTATAAAATTTCACAATTAAAAAATTATTTCTTGTTAATTTTTATCTTATAAAATATGTAAATTCCCAAAATCTTTAATTAATATTTCTCATTATATAGCTTCTATCTCAATAACTCTAAACTCTTATAATTTTTTTTATATAAAAATGTTTTTCAATTAAAAATATAAATATAAATACAAATTATGAAACGAAACGAGTGTAAAAAATTTGTTAATATGAATAGTTTATTAAATTGTATAATTAAATTATCATTAAGAAATTATCTTCGATTATTTAGATAATTTATATTGAAAGAGGTGTCATGAAGAATTTTTAGGGGTGTCAAAAGACGTACTCATAAACAAAATTACAAGAGCGCACAACCTACAGTAGCATGGATCTGTAAAAATAAATAAATAAATAAACAAAATAATTTTTTTTTTGGGAAAAAGCTAATGGGCTCAAGTCAAAGAACGAGTTCAAGATGGTTGAATCTTGTCAACAACTAGTACTGATAGGAAACACAGAAGAGAAATTAAAGGCAGTGCTGGCAAGGAAAACTGGAAACCCATTTCTGGTGGAATGGTGTAAAAGGAAGAGTTATATCACTTCTCAGGAAGAAAATTCAAGGTAATTAAGTAATAGATAAGACTTAAATTTTTGCACAGTTGACCTCAAGACCTGAATTTATTTATTTATTTATCTGTTTATTTATTGAATTATTATCCTCAGTCGACCTTGAGTCCATTATTAATAGAGCACTTATCACCACAAACGGAAAAATAAAAGTCTGCTATGGAAAAACAAAACAAGTATGATATATGATTACCAACCATTCACTTATGGAATCGGAAACACATGAACTTTTCTTGAATAAAGACAAGCTACAACTATTTTACATCATTCTCTCTTTGATGTGAAGCTAAATGCCTTGTAATATAAAAGCGATAGTATGAAACTTCTTATCACCACTGTAGTTTGGACAATTTCAAAATTCTCTACCGATCATAAGATTAATATGTGGACAAAAATAATAATGATATAAATAAAAAAAGTAATTTAAAGAATAAAACATCTTAATTATAGGATTAAGAGAAATTTATCTTACATTTGTTTCTTTTGTTACTAAATTTAATATTAATTTTAGTACATACATCATTATTCACACAAAAGTAATATACAAAAAAAACAATACACCATCACTAAAAGTGGGGAAAAAGATTAATTATAAATTTAAAAAAAAAAATTCACTACTAGACTATTTATTTATTTATTGCCTCTTGTTTCTTTCTATACTAAATTTTGTGCTATTTTTTTGACGCAAATGGCATTATTAATAAGCTTACCGTATTTTGTCAAGATGAGTAATATAAAATAACTTTAAATTAAAGCTACAAGTAAATTTTCATATGAATTCTCTGGATCAAGATACTCTTATGGAGGTTAATAAATTAAAAAATAAAAATAATTAAATTTTAATTATATACTAACATTAAATCTTTAAAATTTTTAAAAAGATCAGATCAGAACAGAACTCTAATCGGCTCCGAATAGATTCTTACTGACGGCGAAGGAAGTGAACTTCTGTCGGTTCAGAATACAAAAAATATTAAAAAAAAAAAGAAGAATCAAAGCTCTTTAGCTATTTCACTTCTTTCTTTCAGATTAACCAAACAGAATACTTCGAAATAAAATAAAAGAAACCCAACAGTGTTCTGTTTTTGGGGATCGCAGGACCCACGAAATTGAAATCGTCACATGAACAAGCAATCAATGACGAGTCAGTCCACCAGCAATGCTACATACGTACAACAAAGAAATGAACATTGAACGCTATAGGATCCTTCAATTGCATTCAACAAATTAAATCAAAGTTACCGACATTAGTGTCCAAAAATTGGTTCCCGCCACGATTAACATATGTATATTTTTCCTGTAACCGCATTGAAATAATAAGCAGTCAAAGTAAAGGTCATATTAAAGAGAAATCTTACAGTGAAGAAGAAGAACAAAGTGTGTTAAGCGAAATGCATGGAGAGTTTTGTGGAGGCGAAAATAGAAACAGCTAGCTGTTCTTTGTTGATTTTTATTTTTATTTTTTTTCCCCTTGCGACGTAGAAAGTTCTCACGTTCTCTCTCTCTCCCCGCCTCTCTCTTTCGTCCCCTCGTTGTGGGATGCAAAACGAATTAATATAGAACCGATACAAATTCTCTATTTACATTCAGTCCTCATAATATCTGCTAATTACAATGTTCTCCGGCCACTTTGTTGCTAAAATTTCAAAATTACCCCTTCCAAAAAATAGCCTGGACCCTAGAGCCAGAGTTTAACCTTTTTTTCTTTTAATATTATTATACAGGACGTTACTATTATTACTTCAAATATTACAATTGATATTTATAATTAAATTATACAATTGAAACTTTCTCATAACGTTTTGTGAGTGAGAAACTGTCTCTATTCAATTTTTGATAATTGAGAAATGACTGAAACTAACCTCTATAATATTTTTATAGAAGCTTGAACATTTACTCTCAATATTACAAGTGTAAGAGCTCTACTACACTTGGCTGAGTTTAATGTTAGATCACTATGAGAGCAGCTATTCGATCTCCATAATAGTATTATAGGGAATTTTAATCTTTTCTTAATTATTAAATAATTGAGTAAACATGATCTTCTCCTTTATTAAATATAAGTGGAGTAGACATTCTTTAAATATTAGAAAGAGTAAAAAATTTAGATAATATTTCATAAGATTTAATGTAAATCAGTCTCAATAATAATTTAATTTATAAATATTAATAGTAGTTTTATATAATATGAGATATAATCTAATTATAATATCAACGTGAAAAAAAAGAAAAGGCATGAGGCCAAAAATTTTGGGCCTTCAGTAGCCCGATGCAGCATGATTGGTTGTTGACTTTGCAAATTGCAAGAAAGAAATTTGGCAGTCGAAAGAAATATCATACGACTTTAACTTAATCGATTCTTTTTGTATTTTGTTTCCTCATTTAGCTTAGCTATAACCTATAAGTCCCACTCGATGAGATTTTTTTTGCCATTTAAATACTATATAATTTCAATTTAGTAAATTTAAAATTTCCCTCGTCATAAAATTTTGAGATGTTTGACGTTATTGATTCTTTTTATAGTATTATATTTTTTTATCACACCAATGCCCAATTAAAAGAAATTGTTGGAAATTATTTGTGATCACACCAAAAATCTATATCTATATGTAAAGCACATTTACGAGCCATCTCCCCGTAGCCCTTGCGCAGACGTCAAAGGCCTTGCCTGCATTTTGCTTTAAAAATGCTCGTCTTAACACCGGGCGGCTCTGTCACTATTCGTATATGTCCTCACTGCTGAGAAATTATATTAACACTAACAGGAGTAAATAAATTGGAATAGTTAAAATGCGTGTTTAGTTATGTTGGGTGCTCTTGGAGCACTGCTTCTTTCTCATTCAGGGCTTGCCACATCCGGGGGCGGATTTACTATAGGACTAGTGGGGACTTAATTTAGTTTGTGTAAAATTCTCAATAAAATTTTCTCAAATCCCCACAAATTTATAGTCAAGCCCGCAATACATAGTTATATTTAAATTCTCACGCTCTAAATTTTTAAAGAGTTTGACTATTGGCACCCCTCCATAATTCTTTTAAAACCTTTCTTTTATTATAATTACATTTTAGGACAAATATTCTAATATATCTCACATCTATTTTATCTCAATTCAAACTCTCTATTTAAAAAAAAAAATCTTGTATTTTCTCTTCTATCACACTCACACATGTAATTTTTTTTCCTCAAATTCTCTATAAATTTTTCTTCAATTAATAAGATAATCTATTAATAATAAATAAAACACATTATGATAAAATTATCTGACTTTTTTTTAGGCTTATACTAAAACTTTTTACATCATAATCTTAGAGATAATTTATTTGATTCATTGATTTTATCACCGATAAAAATATTGTGAGGAGCGAAGTATAAAAAAAAGAAAATTAAAAGATTCACAAATTAATGTGTTTATTTAGAAATAAGGGTAATTTTGGCATTCGGTTTAGTATAATTAAAAAAGGGATTTTAAAAGAATTATAGAGGAATGCCAATAGTCTAACTCATTTTTAAATTCAAATAAAAAGAGATGAGCTTTGCAAACTAAAATCAAGCCCATAAATATTAATATTAATTTAATTTTTAAACGGCCCACAAACTCATTAATAATTTTTTTTATTAATCTTACCTTTTCTAATTCCACCACTAGTCTAAGACCCATAAAAAATACTTAAAGATCTTTTATTTTGGTTGTTTACATTGAATTTTTTTTTTAATAATATTGATAATGAAGTTATAATGCAATATATCAATATATGAAAACTTGTAAAGAATAATTGTAAATATATTTTGAAGTATTATAAATCTTTTAAATTTATATTTTTATTATTTTTAAAGTTTTTTATATTACCGTTAAATAAACCCCCAGTCAATCAATATGTTATCTCCGCTCTTAGCCACATGTATGCTTCATTTAATTATAATAATACGCCTACCACTGTGATAAACATTCAATGGAGAAAGAGCAGTAACTCCAAAGCATCAAAGATCTTCTGCTCATAGTATACTTAAAAGCAAACATTAAGAAAACTTTTGAAAACTTTACTTGTGGTCGCATTAAGAATCTTTTTCTTTATTTGATCATACGCATCATTACTGTATGCTGATGCCGATTCAAGTATAATGTGAGCAAGACCTTTGATATCCGCACCAGAGCTACCAGGACTTGACCTTAATTAATGTCTTCCCGCGTTGTTTTGCAAGTAAACCTCAATCAGATCATTACGTTCTCCTCATCCAGCCACCATTCCGGGTTGGTTTGGTGAAAGACATAACATCATCATTCAAGCAGACTCAGGAAAATCCAAAACGAATTTATGAAGCAAATATTGCATAAAATAGTCTACCAATAAAGTTATTACTTTCTATACAATTGTTGAATGCTATCAATATATGTGTAAGTTCACACCTACACTTACGAATGTAAGTTAATTAATTTACACTTAACTCTGGATTTTTGTTTGCTAAGCTAAAATCAAGGAAATTTTTAGAGAAATCAGAAAGACGTGCATAAAAGCTAAATGTCATTGTATAATCAATTATGTTGGATTTATGGTTATTTATGCATGCTTCAAACGAACATTGTTAAAGTCTGAAATTTTATTGATTTCAGTTTTTTTTTTAAATCCCGCTTGTTTGTATTTTTGTAACTTATATCTAGATTTCAAACATTTACATTTAAATAGAAAAAATAATTTTTTATGACTTTTATCCGAATAGAAAAAGTTCTAAATGGGGAGTAAATATTAAATTCAAAAAATATCTCTATTAAATATTCTTATTTTCTAAAACTATATAAGATCTAATACCTTTATTTGTCTTGATTTATAAGGACATAAATATCAAATAGCAATTATAAGATATGTTTTATGTTAAAAACAAATAAGATACCACTTATATTTATATATTTAAAAAAATATGTTATTCAAACATTTATATTTAAACATTCAAACTTCAGTCAAATTTAGACTTATTTAGATTTTCAAGGAAAAAAAAAACAAATGCTACCTATTAGTCGCATTGACTGCATGTTATTCATATGATATTATTAATTTGAATTAAATTTTAGATATTAAGTTATTTCTTAATTGAACAAATTAATTTTATTTAAAAAATTAGTCAATTACCAGCATGACATGTCCTCTATGTGCTGCAAGTATAAACGACATAACAAACAGATCATTTAAGGATGTCTGACATATCATCTACACGAAATATAAAATAAAATAAAAAAATTATTTCAAAGTTTTATAACAAAGTCTCCTAGGAGCTAACACCATACAAATATATATCACACAATTTCTGTAAATTTTCAAAATGTCATTTCTAGGATGAATTCACAATTGACGACTGATAAAAATTTTACCCCGGAGTGAACAATCTATGACATGTCATTAATATCATGAATATATAAGGTACATGTCATACACATTCCATTTAACGTAATGAAATGTCATCTCTTTTGATAAAATTGTAACTAACAGGTCATGCATCAAATATAAATATAAGTTTTATTTATTAATTTACAATAATACATAAGATAATTTTAAATAAGCAATTATTATTAAATTAATGGTGGTGCAATTGATTTTTTTTTTCTAGGTTAATTCAATTAATCAAGTTTAGTCATATACAAAAACAATACATAGGAAGACAGTGCAAAACAAAAGATTATTCCCTCGTATCTAATTAAATTCAACACAATAATCCAATCTACATACCAGACATCACCTAAAAATATATTACTTTGACTCATACAACGACTCTCATGCTCTTAGAAAACAAAGTATTCACAACAAAAAAAAAAAAAAAAAAAACTGATTTTTTGGGTTAAAAAATGAATATTTTATCTATAAAAACATATTGGCAGTTGTTTGTTGTGATGGATTAAATATAGATTTAAACCATACGTAATTAGTTATATTTTTTAAAAACTTTGAAGGATATTTCCCAAATTGTAAAGCCGTAAGCCGCAATCCATACTTGGAGGTTTCTTTGCTGGACTGGAATCCTCTAGACCTCAGAATCTGTTTCGTAATTAGGTAACTTCAATATGCATGTGTTTGTTCATTGTGAATTTCCTAATTAAGCTTGAGTTGTGTTTTGATCAGCAGCAAGATCATTTTCCCTCAAAACCTTTTCGTGGATAAGACATTTTCTTTGCAACAAGTATAAATACAATTACGTACGTAATTGTATTAATTAAGCTATAACTTAATTCTTTGCACTTTCACTGGTGATCGCAGGCAGTAGATAGCTAGCCCTAGCCTCATCATCAGCAGGAGCACCTCTTCCTTTGGTTTCGCTACCTTCAGCAACAATAATTAACCATTGTGACGTCAAACTAGTATTTCTATCCGTCAGCAATTGAACTTTCACAAGTATCACAATCATTCATGCCATCCTCGGCGGAGCGATCAGCAGACCAGCAAACTCCAGACTCGAAATATTTTAAAGCATCGGGGATTGATTGCATCCATATCTAGTCAACTCATAAACTTGGAACCAAATATTTTAAGACAGCTGTTCATAGTTTTATCTGAGGTCTCATATTTAAGCATCTTCTTTTATTTGATGTATGCTGATGCCAATGCACGTATGATGCGAGCTAGACTTTTGGCATCGGGGCCAGAGCTACCACGACTTGGCCTTGAAGTCTGGGGGAAGTAACGTCAATCAGAGCATTTTCTTCTTCTTTATCCACCGCCAATCGAGGCTGGTTTGACGAAAAATATAATATTTGAAGCAAAAACACCACCATTGATGCAATGTTTAGGTTCTCCATTTTTATTTTTTTCTAAGTTTTGGATCGTAATCAAATCAAATTAAATTACTAACTAAAATTGCTGAGTTTATTAACTTATTTATAAGAAGGTAATTAAAAGAACTTGTTCGAAAGAAAATTTCATATATTGGAAAACCTTTTAATGACATACTTAATTCGAACATAAGTGAATCTGGTTGTGTTAGCAAAAGTAAGGAAAAATCTAAGAAGAAATTTATGAAGACACGTTGCATAAAAAGTTAATAAAATTTTATGGCCTTGGTGACTGGTGAGATCATCTATTATCATATCATAAAGTTCAATACACACACACACACACAACAACAACAAAATATTCATTCATCCCATTAATTTTTAAGCGGTTTCATTAAGCTTCTTGATTTCATCATCCGCATCATTACTATTTATACGTTGATGATGTGGACAATGTTGAGATATAATTAGTAATCTAGTAAATTGAGCAAGAAGTTTGAAGGGTTATTTGGTTTGTTTTTCAACGTGAAGTAAAGGGTAGAATTGATGTTTGCAATGTGGCTTTGGAAATGTAAAGCATGATTAATGTAATCTCTAGAGTTGTCTATAATGCATATAAATATAGAACTCTGGTTGTATGAAAAGTAAGAGAGAAACGAAAAAATGAATTAAGCAATAAAGTTCCAGAAATTTCCAGCAAAATACTCTGTTCTTAAATAAAAATTTTTCTGCACTTCCACTTGCACCCAACAAATTTGGTATCAGAGCTTTTCCAAAACACCCTCAAAATGACATCAAATACCCTACCCACATTATTTTCATATGCTCCCAGTCAAGTTCCAATATTTGAAGGGGTACATTATGAATATTGGAGTAATCAAATGGAAACCTTTTTCCTCTCTCAAAATTTATGGGATGTTGTTGAAGATGGATATGCTGAACCACCAGAATCAGCAAGTTCTTCAGATTGGACTCCAGCACATCAACAGCAGTACAAAGAAAACATACAGAGAAATGCCACGGCACTTCGATATATCCAGCAAGGTGTTAGTAAGTCAATTTTCCCCAAAATATTTGGTGTCAAAAAGGCCAAAAATGCTTGGGAAATCCTAAAACAAGAATTTCAAGGTTCCGAAAAGGCCAAAAATGCTTGGGAAATCCTAAAACAAGAATTTCAAGGTTCCGAAAAGGCAGTGAAGGAGTTCAGGATTTTTGCAGTAGAGTTACTGAGATTGTGAACCAGATTAAAGGTTGCGGGGACTCCATTGAAGACGAGAAGGTGAATGAAAAGGTGCTGAGATGTCTTCCTCCAAAGTTTGATCATCTAGCAGCAGCCATTGAAGAATCAAGGGATTTGTCCAAGATGACTTTTTCAGATTTGTCAGGATCATTACCGTCTCATGAACAAAGAATCAATCGACCTTCAAGTCAGCCTACAGAGCAAGCTTTTCAGTCAAAGATTAATAATTCAGATCAAAATAAAAGCAGCAAGAAAGACCAGAAGAACGAAGGCTCGTCTCAAAGAAACGGACAGCGTGGCAAAGGGCAAAGAGAGCAGAACGACAACCGCAACAAGTGGAAAAATGACAGAGGGAATTCACAACAAAATTCAGATTCTCAGTGCATCATTTGTAATCGGTCTAATCATGAATCAAAAGATTGTCGTTATAAATGCACAAGGTGTCGCATTCCTAACCATTCTCAAAGGGATTCCTGGTATCAAAATAAGAAAGGAAAAAATGAGGCAAATTTTACAAAAGAAGGTGATGGAGATTACTTGTTTTATTCAAGTAAAGGTGCTGAACGTGAATCATATAATTTGTGGTACTTGGATAGCGGCTGCAGCAACCACATGACTGGAGAACGTGACATTTTCATCAGCCTTGACCAAAGTTTTAATTCGCAAGTGAAGCTTAGAGATGGAAAGATGCAGAAAGCTGTGGGAAAAGGCACTATTGCTGTCCATACAAAGAGAGGTAACAAAAAGCTCATTTCTGACGTTCTTTATGTTCCAAATTTAACTCAAAACCTCTTGAGTGTGGGGCAGCTAATTCAAAAGGGTTTTTCAATTTATTTTGATGATGAAAAATGCAAAATTATTGATAAAACTAATAATCACACAGTGGCCGTTGTTGAAATGTCAAAGAACAAAATTTTTCCTCTTGTTATGCCACTTGATGAGAATGTTGCTCTCAAAACAGAAAATTCAGATTTGTCAAATTTATGGCATCTCAGATATGGCCATTTAAACTATAAAGGGCTGAATTTGCTCAAGCAAAAGAACATGGTGATTGGCCTACCTGATGTTTGAAGATATGAAAAAGTTTGTGAGGGCTGTATATATGGAAAAATGCATAGACTTCCATTTCCTAAAAATTCATGGAGAGCCAAAGCTCCGTTGGAGTTGGTGCATGCTGATATTTGTGGTCCTACAAGGACTCTCTCTCTCAATAACAGGAGATATTTCATTTTTTTTGTTGATGACTATACAAGGATGATGTGGATTTATTTTTTGAATGAAAAATCAGAAGCTTTCTCAACTTTTCTTTAGTTTAAAGCTCTTGCAGAAAGGCAAAGTGGATGCAAAATGAAAACCTTGAGAACTGATCGTGGTGGTGAATTTATCTACACTCCATTCATGAATTATTGCAGGGATAATGGAATTCAAAGACAACTTACTGTCAGCTGAAGTCCGCAACAAAACGGAGTCGCAGAACGGAAGAACCGTACCATTATAGAGATGGCAAGAAGCATGTTAAAAGGCAAAGGCATTCCTAACAACTTATGGGTAGAAGCATGTCATACAGCTGTGTACATTCTCAACAGGTCTCCTACAAAAGCTGTTAGAGACAAAACTCCATTTGAAGCTTGGCACAACCGAAAGCCAACTGTTGATCACTTGAAGATTTTTGGGAGTATTGCTTATGCTCTTATTCCAACTCAAAACAGGGAGAAGTTTGATGAAAAAGGTGAAAAATATTTGTTTATTGGCTATAGTGATGAGTCTAATGGGTATCGGTTGTTGAATCCTACAACAAATAAGCTTGTTATCTCAAGAGATGTTGTATTTGATGAGGCATCAGCTTGGCAGTGGGAAAAAGATCAATCTCAAGCATCTAGCTTTTTTGAAGCTCCTGTATCTCCACCAAATTCTTCACAGCAAAATAATTTGGAACCAAATTCTCCAAATTCAGCAGCAGAAAATTCTTCGGATGATGAAAGCCCTCCAAGGAAGATAAAGTCAATGAGAGAAATTTATGAGTCATGTGAACTTGCTTTATTTTCTTGTGAGCCTCAAGACTTTGAGGAGGCCTCAAGAAATGAAGATTGGATCAAAGCAATGAACGAGGAAATGGCCACCATTGTGAAAAATAAAACTTGGGAGATGGTTAATTTGCCAAATGGAAAAGAAACAATTGGGCTGAAATGGATCTTCAAAATCAAGTACAATGAAGATGGTTCAGTTCAAAAATATAAGGCGTGGCTCGTTGCCAAAGGATACTCTCAGCTGCGTGGAGTTGATTTTACAGAAACGTTTGCTCCCGTAGCTCGAATGGAGACTATTCGAACTGTTCTTGCCTTGGCAGCCCAAATAGAATTAAATGTGTTTCAACTAGATGTAAAATCGGCATTTCTAAATGGTGAAATTGAAGAAGAGGTTTATGTTGAGCAGCCTAAAGGATATGAAGTGAAAGGTGAAGAAAACAAAGTTTATCGACTCCAAAAAGCCTTGTATGGCTTGAAGCAAGCCCCTCGAGCATGGAATAGCAGAATTGATAGATATTTCGTTAAAAATTGATTTGACAGAAGCTCAAGTGAACCTTCTTTTTATGTCAAAAAGGAAGGTACTGATTTCCTTATTGTTTGCCTTTATGTTGATGATCTAATTTATTGTGGCACTAATTTGAAAATGGTGGAAGAGTTTAAAAAAAGCATGCTAGATGAATTTGAGATGACTGACTTGGGCTTAATGAAGTATTTTCTTGGCATTCAAGTGAAGCAAGCCAGAGGAAAAATCTTCTTTTGTCAAGAAAAATATGTAGAAGATTTGTTGAAGAAATTCCACGTGTTCAAATGCAAACCAGCACCTACTCCTATGGGTTTGAATGAAAAATTGAAACATGATGAAAAAGAAGAAAAGGCTGACGCAAGAATCTATAGAAGCTTGGTTGGTTCGTTGATTTATCTAACCAACTCAAGACCTGACATTTTGCACTCAGTTAGTGTTCTTTCTAGATTTATGAATGATCCAAGGAAGTCCCATTATATTGCAGCAAATAGAATCTTAAGGTATCTTCAAGGAACAAAAAAGCAGGGGATCATGTATGAAAAAGAAGACAATTGCAAGCTTGTTGGTTTTACTGACAGTGACTGGGCTGGTTCCCTTGATGATAGAAAAAGCACAGCAGGTTATTTATTTTGTCTTGGTACAAATGTGATTTCATGGAGCTCAAGGAAGCAGAAGTCAGTAACTTTATCCTCAGCCGAGGCAAAGTACATTGCAGCAACTGAATCAGCTTGTGAAGCCGTTTGGCTTAGAAGAATTCTCAAGGATTTGCAGTTCAATCAAGATGCTGCAATAACAATTTATTGTGACAACATGTCAGCCATTGCTCTAACAAAGAACCCCGTATTTCATGCTAAATCTAAGCACATTGAGCTGTGTTATCACTACATCCGTGACTTAGTAAGCAAAGGAGAAGTTAATATGGAGTTTATCAGCACTAATGAGCAGCCAGCAGATTTTCTGACCAAAGCAATCATCATTGAGAAGTTTGAAAAATTCAAGAAGCAATTGAAGATTACTAATTAAGAGGGGGTGTTGAGATATAATTAGTAATCTAGTAAATTGAGCAAGAAGTTTGAAGGGTTATTTGGTTTGTTTTTCAACGTGAAGTAAAGGGTAGAATTGATGTTTGCAATGTGGCTTTGGAAATGTAAAGCATGATTAATGTAATCTCTAGAGTTGTCTATAATGCATATAAATATAGAACTCTGGTTGTATGAAAAGTAAGAGAGAAACGAAAAAATGAATTAAGCAATAAAGTTTCAAAAATTTCCAGCAAAATACTATGTTCTTAAATAAAAAATTTTATGCACTTCCGCTTGCACCAAACAGGCAAGACCTTTGAAATCGACACCAAAGCTATGAGGACTTAACCTTAAAAGTAATTATACACCCATTTGAGAGAGAAATTTTGCAATATATCTGAAATTTCATATCATAATTAATGTAGAATCACCGAGTAATTATAGTTAGACACATGGTAATTATGTTAAAAGATTTTAGAACACGAATTCTTTATTATCTTTTAATATTTTTAAAATTTAAACCAATATAAAAATCTTCTTTTTCACTAATGGAACATCAACGTGGACTGTTATATCGGTTTAATATTGGCAACACGGCAAAGCAATTGGTGCAGTTCGGTGAGAAAGCTGGGGATTGAAACAATAGAGTTCATTTTATTGGTTTTAGCAATAAATTCTCTTCATCCTGAAAAATATCTTATTCTTCTTCACTGGGTTTCAAAAATGGCAGCCCCAAGCGAAGATGAAGATTGGGAAGAGAGAAAAAGAACTAAATTTGAGATAAGGTAACGAAGAGATAGAGCAACATTAATGTTTTGTCTCTTGCTTTTTCGAAATTTCAAAATATTCAAAAATATTAAAGGATAATGAGAAGAGGGAAATTTAAAATTCATGTTCTAAATTTTTTTTTCAACATATATCGCACCACGTATCTAAATATAATTATTAATTAGTTGGTGTTTGCACATTAGATTATACATGAAACCTGAGATGCATTGTAAAATTTCTCCATTTGGGGATATGTGGTTTGGTGGTCAACCGCAAGTAACTTCTAGAATATCACAATTTTCTTCTCCTCCAACCAACTTCATAGATGATCAAAAACAAAATATTAGAAGTCAAAACATTATCAAAGATGTAAAATTATTTATGCTCTCCATTTTCTTTTTTTTCAAATTTGGACTACTAGGAAATTAAATTACAATACATATATATAACTATGTATATAAGAATGTACAGTTGAAGAGCTACTTAATTATATAATAGAAATAGTACTTTAATCATATATTTAATTGAGTCAATTAATGGAGTTTGATGCTCTGACTATGCTAGCAAGATGAAATGTTGTATACATGTGTTATGGAAGTGTTCACACTAACACTAAGGACTGTATGAGATAATTTATGAGTAACTAAAATTAACGGTTATGGTGGAGTTATTCCATCGAAAAGCATTGATGATAGCCGTTAGATTATAATAATAAATATAGATTTAATATTTATTTTTATGATTGTATGATCATTGTCAATGCTCTACCGTGTAACAGTTCTAACATACCTGGAGCATTAAAATTATATTAGGGAACTAAATGGTAAAGATATTGTCTGATAGGGATCAAAACACATTTTATCTTATTTATTTACATTTTTGAGGAAGGAAATTGAGTGGTTCAAATTCACTATCTACACTCTCTTTTTAATTAAAATTTTTATTACATAAATAATTTTTAATAAAGTTAATTAATTAATCTTTTCTTCACTTCATTTTTTCAATTTCACAAATTCTCATTAATTCATTCATATACATTATTTTAGCAACAAATAATTAATATCATTAACTAAGAATAACAAAACTCACGGTTTAAAAATGAACATCAACAAAATTTTATTAGTTCTGAAAGTTAATCAATATAAAATTAATTTTGACCATATACAAAAGTTAATGAAAATTAAATAAAAAATCTTATACATAGAAAGTCTGGAATATAAATCATAACATACTAATAAGAAAGGCTTAAAAAAATAAATTCAAAGAAATGTGAAATTGAGTATTTAACTTTTAGAATATGAGAATATAGAGAGAGAATAGAATTGCAAGGTAGAAAAAAAATTAATGAAGGATAATTTTCAGATTTTTAAATTTTTAATATTTAATAATAAATTTATTTTTAAAAAATAAATATAGAAAAAATTTTAATAAGCTCAAATACCACCGCCAGAGGAAATGATGTAAGTCTGTACACAACATTAAATGCAGCCAAACGTTGACCAAGCACAACATAACCATCAAATGCATCAATCAGCATCCACGCACAACCCTTTTCCCACTATCCATGTCGGCTCCGACACAATATTTCCAAGTCAACGCGTCTTTCTCAAACAGACAAACACACAAACAAGCGTCTTTCTGCCAAATATGGAAACAGTTTCAAGAAATCATTTCCTCAAGACGAAAACAATTCTCATCGCCATCATCTTCTCTTACTCTATATTACATGGGCTTCCTCACCATCACCACCTCATTCTTCTTCTTATTTTTACTCATTCTGTTTCCACTCACCTCTTCCGGCCCTCTGAGGACGGGCTCAATCTATCCAAATTTCACGGCTTCTCATTACCAATTCATTGACCAAGGAGGTGCTTTCTTGCAATCCACAAATGGAACTTTCAAGGTTTCTTTTACAAAACCCACATCAAACAACTCTCAGTATTACCTGTCAATCCTCCACTCACTTTCAAACTCAATCATCTGGACCGCTAACCGAAACAAACCCGTTTCAGATTCCTCTAAGCTGTCTCTGTCGGCTGACGGTCTCGCTATCAGTGATGATGATGATCGCTTTGTTTGGTCAACTCCCATGTTGGATTCCCCTGTTTCTTCCATGCAGCTTCAAGAATCTGGGAATCTTGTTTTACTTGACGCTCGGAACGTTTCGCTTTGGCAGAGTTTCGATTCCCCGACGGATGCAATTGTCACAGGACAGACGTTACGCGTCGGTAAATCATTGGCGGCTTCTGTATCTGAGAATGATTTGTCTGTTGGTGAATATAGCTTTGTTGTGACAGATGGTGATGGTGTTTTGCAGTGGAATCAAATGACTTATTGGAAGTTGTCAATGTATAGCTATGCTTTCAAGGACTCCGACGCTCCAGTGTCGTTTTTGTCTGTGAACAGGACTGGTTTGTATTTGTTGGCCAGCGATGGATCAAGGTTTGTGCTCAAGGTGAGCTTGGATGCAGCAGGTTTTAGGATTGCTAAACTGGAGCCTAGTGGAAGGCTTATTGTTAGCAAACTTGTGGGTGATAATTTGGTGCAAGAATTGGCTATCCCAGTTGAAAACTGTCGGATTCCTTTCTTTTGCAAAGAAATTGGATTGTGCTCTGGGGGTAGTTGTTCTTGTCCATCTGGCTTTCATGCTGAGCTAAATGGCGATTGCGTGCCAATTAATTCTTCGCTTTCTTTGCCGAATGGTTGCAGTGCTACGAATGCCAGCGGATTGAATTCTTCAATCACATATTTGAAACTAGGCAATGGCGTGGACTATTTTGCTAATGATTTTATTCAACCTGTGAAACGTGGTGTTGGATTATCGGATTGTCAAGATCTATGCTCGTGGAATTGTTCTTGCTTGGGAATTTTCCATGATGATTCTTCTGAATCTTGTTATTTCATTGAAAACCATCTAGGTACACTCATGTCCAGCTCTGACAACGAGCGAGTTCGTTTGGGCTACATTAAGGCTATGGTTTTGTCTTCCGACGGAAGCAAGAAGGCTGAAGATGAGAACGGCAGCAAATTCCCCGTTGCAGGTTTGGTACTAATACCCTCATCGCTGTTGGCTATTGCTATTGTTGTGGGATTTCTGTGGTGGAGAATAAATAGTAAGCGTGCTAGAGCTAAAGTAATAAAGCTAGGCAGTAGGAATTCATCCTCCGAAGAGCTTGAGTTAACCAGTATTGCAGGCTTACCAAGGAGGTTTAGTTATGAGGAGCTTGCAGCCGCCACTGATAATTTTAATACCCCAATTGGCAGTGGTGGCTTCGGCACTGTCTATAAAGGTATTTTACAGGACAAAAGTGTTGTGGCGGTGAAGAAGATTAATAGTTTTGGGATACAGGGGAAGAAGGAATTCTGTACCGAGATTACAATCATTGGAAACATTCACCATGTCAATCTTGTTAGATTGAAAGGATTTTGCGCACAAGGCAGGCAAAGGTTTTTGGTTTATGAATACATGAACAAAGGTTCTTTGGACAGAACGTTGTTCGGTAATGGTTCTGTTTTAGAATGGCGAGAGAGATTTGAAATTGCTCTTGGAACTGCAAGAGGACTTGCTTACTTGCACACCGGCTGCGATCACAAGATCATTCATTGTGATGTGAAGCCAGAGAACATTCTCTTGCACGACAAGTTGCAAGTGAAAATCTCAGATTTTGGGCTGTCAAAGCTGCTAACCCCTGAGCAGTCCAGTCTATTTACAACAATGAGGGGTACTAGAGGATATCTTGCTCCTGAGTGGCTAACTAGCTCCGCGATTTCGGACAAAACTGATGTGTACAGTTATGGAATGGTATTACTTGAAATTATAAGTGGAAGAAAGAATAGCTCACTTAAGATTCAAAGTCGAAGCACAGAAAAAGATAGCAGTGGTGATGGGAATGGCCCTTCTTCGTCTTCTTCACCAAGAGAATCCCAGAGGGTATATTTCCCTCTACTTGCACTGGAATTGCACGAGCAAAGAAGGTACTTGGAGCTGGCAGATTCGAGGATAGAGGGTCAAGTGTCAGACGAGGATGTTGAGAAGCTTGTGCGGATAGCCCTGTGTTGTGTGCAGGAAGAGCCAATGCTGAGACCAAGCATGGCTAATGTTGTTAGTATGCTGGAAGGTGGAATGCCTTTGGGTGAACCAAGGATTGAGTCATTGCGGTTTTTGCGGTTCTATGGCCAGAGATTCAATGAGGCATCAACAATTGAAGAGTCTAATGAGCTGAATCTTCAGTTTATCTTACAATCAGAAACTAACGGAACTAATACAACTGGTTCGTACAATTCCTTGTCTTACATCTCATCACAACAGGTTTCTGGTCCCAGATAGATCTTTTGGATCCCTGCTTCAGTGTATTCTTTTTCGGTAAATTAACATTTATGGCCTTGTATTTAGTAATAGCTTTGATAGATCCTTTTCAATTTCACGATAATGATGATAAAATAATGGGTTGTCCCCCCCCCCCACCCCCCCAAAAAAAAAAAAAAAAATTGCTGTCACGAAAGGCAACTCATAACAAACTTAAATGTAAGGTTTTTTTTTTTTTTTTTTTTGTGACTTATGACCCCAGACCTTGCATGATTAAAATTACAAACTTAAACGATCAATCTTAGAGCCCATGGAGACTCTTTCTTTACAGGTGCAGACTTGGGATGAAATTGGATTAATCATTTAACTTTGAAAAATGTACTTTTATTTTTCAAAAGAACATGATAACATAAGAAAAAAAAAATATAGACTTAAACTTGTTGACTAATGTAATCTAATTATTCATAAACATTATTATTCTTGTTATAAAAATAAGATATATTTTATTTTCATTTTTATTTTTATTTGTTGTTTCTATATTTAATATGGTATTTAAATTTTTGTATTTTATATTATTAAAAAATTCTAGAATGTATTATATCATGACAAAATACATAATTTTTTAAATAAGTAGAGATATACTTAATTGCATCCACATTGTAATCTGCCCATCTATTTAACGCAACCCAAGAGCCGAGACAATTGCTGATGTTGCATTAAAAGTTTGTTAAAAACAAGGCTGAAAAAATGAAAGTTATTAAATCTTAAAAACAAAATGAGAGAAAGAACAATTAAGTCTTGGTATACGTCCTTCTTCTTCAATGAGATTATGCTAGCAACAACTTTTTTTCTGCAATTCTTGAAAATCTTAAAAGAAACTAGAAGAACATTTTTTTTCAAAAAAAAAAACTTAATATGTATTTTCCTGGTTCCATTTTCGTGAAGACATTTTGTCAAACACCTTCTAAACAAAGCAAATATAAAGAGAGTCTCAATCCAACCACTCCGCCATTCGAGCAATCAGTTTCAATCTAATAATATAACATCCATACACACATCAAATTCCAAAATTACTGGATTTTCTATTTGTAATGGGTTGCTTTAA
>NW_006262075.1:5910601-6018660 GCF_000493195.1 Citrus x clementina | reverse complement strand
AATTGCATAAGAAAAGAAGTTGGTGACACAAAGAAGGAAGTATACTGAAAGTGTCGCCTATTCCCTCTCTCATTTTAAATTAATAAGCCACCTAATTTTTAAATTTTTTTGGAGTTCTGTTTTTCACAAAGTTTTAGTGCCACATAAGCAATTGTCTCCGCCTTTAGATTATTAGGCTTTAATTATCTAGATTCAAGTTAAAATAGTCCCTCCCTATGAAAAACAAATATATTCATAACTTTTATAACTGGTCAAAAAAGCCAATGTACATTTAAATGATGTTATAATTACACAAAATATATTTTTCACACACACACACACATATAGTAGTAGATTGTCTAAGAATCATCTCTATATTTTCATCTAAAGTAATTAGGCGGCACTCATCTATTAAAAACAAAAAGGGGCTTACTATTTGTGTGATTACTCCAATTTATTAAATATTTTTATAACTACAGTTTTAACCTTTAAAGTAACTTCATTAGTAGCTTTTAAACTCCGGTAGTGTTCTTTACTTGAACAGATATGTAATTGCATTAATTTCAGAGTAATAATATAGTTATAATTTTTTTTTTATACAAACTAATACGACATCATATAAGTAATTGAATGAAGATATCACTTGGTTGTATAATTTAGTTTTGTTATTTTATATTTTTATTCAATTAATTATGTAATGCCACATAAATAAAATATAGGTTCAGTGAATAAAATTTTGGATTTAAATAACTCTACCCTTTTGAAAAGCTCAGTGAGGTGTAATTACGAATTGGGAGTGTATGGTGAAGAGAAAAACCACAAACAAATACCAAAGGTTGAAGGGCGCACCCGCCCCCGCCCCCCCGATTATTCACAAAGACGTGTAACGCTCCCTCCCACCTTTTAAGACAACTAAAATTTCATGTCAAAGACAACGTGGAATTTGGTATGCTTTCGCGGTTACTTGCGTTGCCACGAGCCCATGTCCAGAGTAAGGCTTCTTTGTCCGTTGTTTCTACTAAATTTTAAGGCGACGCTTTGCTCAACTGCTAACTTCTAGAAACAAAACAAGTCACTTTCAGGATAACAATATTTTCATGGGAGCCCCTATGTTACAATTAATGTAACATACACACTCAACAACAACCACACAAATAATGGGCCCACACAATTTGTGTGGTTATTGTTGAGTGTGTATGTTACATTAATTGTAACATAGCATTTGCCTATTTTCATATTTATTTGAGCGCTACCTATTATTTGAGTAATGCATTGCATTCTGTATTTAATTGGTATATTATTTTTTTTTCTTTTCCTTTAAAAGGTGAGGGTTGGTTATAGTATATATATATATATATATATATATATATATATATATATATATATATATATATATATTTTAGTCTCTTACCTCTCTTAAGATTCAAATGCAGGTGGTTAACTAAATAAAAGTGCTCGAAAACAATTAGGCACCTTTGGAGGAATTGTTATGTTAGTTATTTATTAATATTTATAATGGAGGTGCGAAATTATAATTTTAAAAAATAGTTAATATCAATAACTAACATTATTGATGCTGTGGATGTACGATACCCAGCATTAAATGGTTAAAATTTAGTTTATTTTTTGTACTTTTTCTAATAATTTGATAGTGCCCAATTTGAGGGATACAATATACCTATTGTTGATGCTGAAATCTGCTCGCTTTTGGACCGACCAGATTCTTTCACCAACGTTATGTTTATCAACTGTTGCTCGAACCGCGGGGTTTGGAATCGCCTTCCCTTTCCTTACTAGACCTGCGTTCACCAAAAACGGATCAGAGACGCCGGTAGTTTTGCCGGCGTAAACCCTCCGATGCCTAAGTTAGCACAAGGTGTTTACGAGAAAACAATGCAATTTGGATTCGAGAATGGTTTATGTTTTACTCAAAGTTTGTAAGAAAATAGTATGGTTGCAATTTGGCAGCGTTTCCCCTCTCTCCCTTTTTCTCTCTCTCTCTTCATCGATTTCTTCTTCTTTTATAGCCGCTGCCCCCACGTTCCCATTTGCCCTTCATCCCACATTTTTCGGGTAGTGGCAGCCCCTCATGGGACTCTAACTGCTGCATTATGGGCAAACGTGGGATATCGCGTCTCCCGCAACGGTTTTGGGAAAGCGCAACTACCGTGATTCTGTGAGATCGTGTTTCCGCTTTTTGGGGGAAGGGTATCGGCTCGGTATATACCTCTGGTCAGTATTCGTCTCTGATCGGCTCATGTTGCCCCCTGTTCTGCTCGTACCATCTGGCTGAGGTGATTCATGCCGGGGTGGAAATAGTAGCATGGCCGACCTGGTGCTTTTATTTGCTTAACACCTAGTACACAAGTTTTTTTTTTTTTCGAACATTGATATGTATATTATAGTAAAAAAATCTATTGATATTTATTGTTAAAAATTTAATGGATAAGTCTATTATGACACAATTCATATTTTTATCTTTACAAATATTTGAGAAAAATATGCCTCACCCCACATTAGTGGGAGATATGGCTACCTCGTGATCCTACTTATTTTTGATAATTTTATTTTCAAATCATAAATAATTTTATTTATTTATCACAAAAAAATCTTCACTTATAAAATAATTTTTTAGATTATTTATCTTATAGATCATAGTATTTAATTTTCTCTTATTTATCTAATAATTAAAGTAATTATTAATTAATGTAATGAATGAATAATCAATAATATAGTTTAACAAAATTATCCTAAGGCAGCTTATCCTATTATCCGATGGGGGGATATGATATGAAGCATTGGTATAACGGGGGATTGGGATTAATGACATCGAACTATCTTACTCCAACTTGGAGTAATAATACACCCACCAAACATGCCCTTAAAATTTTTTGGGGCGTTGGTCATGGATGGACTAACCACTTTGCCCATTGGCTCAGTAGATTGCAATAATTGAACATTGATTACATACCGTCTAACGACTACCTTTGATCTAGAAGGTCGAGTCATTATAATAATTAAATATTTATTTCTATAGAATCCATTGTAATCCCGACCCCTGCAAAAAACAACTTGTTGTTTAGTGTGCTTCAACAAAATATAAAGCACTAAAAGAAAATAAAAAATAAAATGAAACCACTAAGGTAGCGTTTGTTTTTTTATCAGAAATTTGAATAGATCTGAATTAATTTAAATTCTGAATATATCTGAATGTCTGAATTTGAATAATATGTTTGTTTTTTTGTCTGAATCTCAGAAAATAAGTATTAAGTTATTTGTTTTTTTCAACTTAAAAAGCTGAAAATATATACTTTTACATTTTTATCCTTATTAAATTTAAATGTCGAATAAATAATATATTAAATACCACAATATTTTAACATTTATAAGTAAAACTATATTCAAGTGAACACATAATTATTTTAGAATTTTAATATATAAAATACCATAAATTTTAAATTTTATCATATATAATATAAGAAAGAAAAAATAAGGATCTTTTTATGTAGGGTAAATGTCTATGGGTGATTTTTAGGATAGACATGAAAAATAAATTATAAAGCATGTATATTTTTGACATTAGTAAGTAATTTACTTAATTCAGATTTCTCCATTAAGTAAAAAACCAAAAACATTAGCTTATTTTATTAAGTTAAAATTATCTAAAAAGTCTCATTAAGTTATAAAAACAAACACTTCTAATTAACTTAATTAATTAAGTTAAGTCACTTTAAGTCATTAAATTAAGAGAAAAGGACATTCAACCCCCCAACGTTTAGGAAAATAGACAAAAAATCCCTCAACGTTTTAAAAAGGACTTATAACCCCATTTTCGTTAACGAACACCGTTTGTTTTAACGATAAATTTATTTTTAATTTTTAATTACTATTATACCCTTATAATAAAAAATTAATATATTAATTTGAGATATATCACAATTAATAATTTTTTAAAAGCTTAAAATTGAGATACAATTATTTTTTTGCCTAAATTATTTACTATAAATTATACATTTTTAACAATAATAATATGGTTTTGATTCCTCAAAGAAAAATGGTTTAATCAAATTTCGTTTTATTAGTAATAATCACATATGAAAGGTTTGATCATTTTTTTTGAAAAGGTATAATTTATAGTAAATAATTTGGACAAAAATATAATTGTATCTCAATTTTTAGTTTTAAAAAAATTATTAATTGTGACATGTCTCAAATCGATATATTAATTTATATTTATTATAAAAATATAATAATAATTAAAACTTAAAAATAAATTTATTATTAAAACAAACTATGTTTATTAATGAAAGGGAGAGTATACGTCTTTTTTAAAAAAATTAAAGGTGTTTTTTGTCTTTTTTTTAAGGCTAATGCTAAGTTACATGCATGTACCTTACACTCCTCTCACATGAATAGTGAATAATATGGGTCCACTCACTATTCATGTGAGAGGATTATAAGGTACATGCATGTAACTTAGAGGTATCCTTTTTTTAAACGTGGGATTGAATGTCTTTTTTCCTTAAATCAAACGCCACCAAAGTACTTCTCGTAAGTCGTGCCTTTGGCGTGGGGGTTGGTAGCACTAACAAGTGAACTCCACAGCTCCACGTAATTTCTGGCCCGCTCAGTGGTTTTATTAAAAATTTTAATCTATTCTCACAACAGTTTCGTATTCATTATAAATTGTTTAGTAGATTATTTCAAACCTTTTGCAAGTGCGTAGCGTTACTGCGTCACAGTCGCAGGAAAGGCGCAAGCCAAGAAAGAGAGAGGGAGAGAAGGAAAAGAAAAGTGGTGGGGTTTTGCTGGAAAATAAAATTAATGGAGGTGGAGAGGGTCCAAGCCATTGCTTCCTTATCCCATTCAAATGGCACAATTCCAGCAGAGTTCGTAAGACCCGAAAAAGAACAGCCAGCAAGCGCAACGTACCACGGCCCCGCTCCTGAAATCCCCACGATCGATCTCGACGACCCCGTTCAAGACAGACTCGTACGTTCCATCGCGGAAGCCAGCCGGGAGTGGGGGATTTTCCAGGTTACAAACCACGGGATACCTAGTGACCTCATCGGTAAACTGCAAGCCGTCGGCAAAGAATTTTTTGAGCTCCCTCAGGAAGAGAAAGAAGTGTATTCTCGTCCGGCTGATGCAAAAGACGTGCAAGGATACGGCACAAAGTTACAGAAAGAAGTCGAAGGAAAGAAATCTTGGGTTGATCATCTCTTCCACAGGGTTTGGCCTCCGTCTTCTATCAACTACCGCTTTTGGCCCAACAACCCTCCTTCTTACCGGTGAATGTTATGCATCTCTTATCTTTTTCAATTCTTTTAAACAAAATGTATCAATAATTAATTTTCAAAGGATTCCTTGAAAACGGTGCGTGCGCTGCAGAGCGGTGAATGAGGAGTATGCAAAGTACATGAGGGAGGTGGTGGATAAGTTGTTTACGTATCTTTCGTTGGGACTGGGTGTCGAAGGAGGTGTTTTGAAAGAAGCAGCGGGAGGAGACGACATTGAGTACATGCTCAAGATTAATTACTATCCGCCATGCCCACGTCCTGATCTTGCTCTTGGAGTGGTGGCCCACACTGATCTTTCCGCCCTCACCGTTCTTGTGCCCAATGAAGTTCCTGGTCTGCAAGTCTTTAAGGACGACCGTTGGATCGATGCCAAGTACATCCCGAACGCTCTCATCATCCACATCGGGGACCAGATCGAGGTACTTTCCACTTAATGTTTCCTACTTATCTTCATTTATTTTTATCTATCGATCTTAACGGAACGGAATGGCTCAACTACAAATAAACTCATTGTTTTTATTCATGTATGAATTTTAATTAAAACCGAAAAAATAAGATTAATATTTGGGATCTATTATTTTATTTCAATGAAAATATAATGAACACGAAGAGTGAAGCTCATGATTTTGCATGATTCTAGATAATATTACCATTCTCCTAAGTCTGACTTTTGAAGTGATTTAGAAAATAACATTTTAATAGGTAAATTCTAGTGAATGAAGGGGCGAAGCGAGAGGTAAATAAGGTGTTATTTTTTGAAATTTTAGGGATCAAGTGCCAAGAACATTAGTGTAAATATTTGACTAGCCAATGCAACGTTACTAAACAGTAGTCGGAGACATAAAAGTGGTGAACCCTCGTGGTGCGCACTCGTAATTAGTAAAATCAATCCATTTCGAAGATGCGTCACTTTTAGTATGTGGCCCGTAAGTCATTATCAATTTAGAAATCGTTTTCAACAATTTTTGTTTTTTTTTTTTTTTGTTTTTTCATGTGATTACATTTTCCGAAGCTAGCCTTCCCTACGTGTCGTCGATTGATCGAATCAATCACGTCATGGTTTGTTTGTCCAACCACGGAGGAGAAGTCATTTTAAGTTGGCATATTTTAGCTAAGAATAAGTATTTTATTAGGCATCTCAATATTTAAATTTTAATTTAAGTATGAGTCGATATTGATATTTATCTATCAAGTAAAAAATAAGTAATTTTTATAAATCATAAAATCTATCATTGAATATTGAATATACAAGTGACATATGGTTATTAAGATTTTAGGTTGAAACTCAAATATTAGGACCCCGTATTATTAATCCATTTTTTTTGTTTTTTTTTGGCAATCGGGTCCGCTACGGACATGATTGATCCATTGGTGTTTGATGTGCAGATTCTGAGCAATGGCAAGTACAAAGCCGTGCTGCATAGAACCACTGTTAACAAGGACAAGACGAGAATGTCGTGGCCAGTTTTCTTGGAGCCACCTGCGGATACGGTGGTGGGTCCCCTTCCTCAGCTGGTTGACGATGAAAATCCTCCAAAGTACAAGGCCAAGAAGTTCAAGGATTACAGTTACTGTAAACTTAACAAACTTCCTCAGTAGATTTTTCATTATGAGAAAAATAACACCAGTATCCGCTGGCCGCTCATGTTTGATCTCGTCACTGTACGTTAGCGATGCTTGTTTGTTGTTGCGATCTTGTTTCTGAAATGTAATCGCGGGTGTTAGCAATAATAAATAATCCTTTCATTTTATTTATTTTGCAATCTGCAGACGGAGAAGATACATTCTGCATGATACATCTATGATTGTTGGATTGTTGAAAATATTATTTAATGACAACAAATATTGTGAGAGGTAAACTAATGATCTTTTAATATGAAAAATTGCGCACCAAAATTTTATCCACAGAGCTCATTTGGCTTGTGATAAACAAAAATAAGGTAAAAATAAAATTTTACTAATTACAAATTAGTATTGAAAAGAAGATGAAACTGTCTACCGCATAATTTTCTTAAGACCCTTTTCTCTCATTCTTCTCTCGCCAAAACCAACCTACATCTTGTGCATTTTCAGTCACGAGGATCTCTCTTTAAGACAGAATTGTGTTATTTTACGCCAAGAAATGTGTGGGGGTAGAATTTTGGTTTCCGTCCTTTTAGATTTAGATGTGTAATTTTGCTTCGTTGCCTGAAACAAAAATTGAGTGACACTTGCTTGCGGCATTAAAAAAAGAGTAAAAGCTCATTTAGTCCATGTATTTTAAAATTAGTATCCATTTAGTTCTTATATTTTTAAAAATGTCTCAAAACATTCCTGCCGTTAAAGTATTGATACTCCTACCGTTACTCTTTATTTTTTTTGACTTACTTTTACAATATTACCCTTTTATAATAATTTTTTTGTTTGGACATTAATAAAAATAAAATAATTAAATTACCAATTTAATCCTAGAAAATTAAAAAAATTATATTAATTTTTTTGTAAACACCATTTGCACACTTGATAGTTTGCATATAATTTTTGACAATTAAAAATTAATATAATTTTTTTAGGGTTAAATTGATAATTTAATTATTTTCTTTTTTATTAATGTCCAAACAAAAAAAATTATAAAGGGTAATATTGTAAAAGTAAGTCAAAAAAAAAAAAATAACGGTAGGGGTATCAATACTTTAACGGTATAAATGTTTCAAGACATTTTTAAAAATATAAAAACTAAATGGACACTAATCTTAAAATACATGAACTAAATGAGCTTTTACCCAAATTTATATGTTTGGCTCTTAACACCATTTATTGAGGCTATTCAATATCACTGTTGGAATGTTCTTTATATGCAAAAGATGTTATGTCTGCTTCTAGTGTTTTTGCTCATGCCGGAGGGTATTGGATTGGTTTACATAATATGCCAATCACTAAACTCACATTCTCATCATGATGGGTTGGTTGGTAATGGCTGCCGGGATTGACCAAGGGGTGTTATCTAATGCTATTGATATTGTTGAGGCAGATGCCTTACACACTCTTTACGTTCACAGATATTCTTATTTAAAATAAATTAACCATAGATGAAAGAAAGGATATTAGTCAATGCTCTCCAAAGAAAAATTTTAAATCTCGGACAAGGTCATGAGAATTAAAAGAGCAGTCATATTTGACCCTTTCAATTTCTCTTACCAACTCCTACTTTTTAATTAATCTCACTTATTTTCGTAACCATCCTTGTTAAATAATAAAAAAATAAATACAATTTCAGAAGCTCTAGTCACCTTCTACCACCACTATCACCTCCTCAAGACCATATCATTATGCCTTAGTTGCCGATAGACCCAACTAATAAATTTTCCACTAGCTACTGGCCAAAACCCTTCATTTTATTTAAATTGATTTTAGCATATTCATATGATAGTATCAAAATCAAAATAATATCAAATAAAAAAGAGGCAAAGAGTAATTCAAGTATAAGAATTAAGAAATTATAAATTTATTTGAATGAATAATAAATAATAAAAATAGATTAGTAATAAAAGTGGTTAAGATTGGAATGAATGATAAAGAACGGTAGCTTGAGGTGATGATAATGGGGGTAAGGGTAAGCTCAAATTTGTAGATTTTTTTTTACTGTTCAATTAAATTTATATTAAGAATAATTTATTTTAAATGGGATTAATTAAACAATGGAGGTTGTTGAGAAATTTAAGGAGGTCAAATATAAGCACCCGAATTAAAATTACACTAACAATCCAAAGTTTTCTTAAGGGTAAAAGCTCATTTAGTCCACGTATTTTAAGATTAGTATCTATTTAGTCCTTATATTTTTAAAAATGTCTTGAAACATCCCTACCATTAAAGTATGAGTAATGGTACAACCACAAACTCTTGTACAAACTTATTTTGTACAAACTGATGTGGCATTAATTCATTGGTTGAATGAAAATATAAATTAATAAAAACAAATCATGTGGGCTAAGTAATATTTAATTCAACCAATCTTATCATGCCACATCAGTTTGTACAAGAGTTTGCGGTTGTATCATTACTCTTAAAATATTAATACCCCTACTGTTACTTTTTGTTTCTTTTCGCTTACTTTTATAATATTAACATTTTATGATAATTTTTTGTTTGGACATTAATAAAAAAGAAAATAATTAAATTACTAATTTAACTCTAAAAAATTATATTAATTTTTAATTATCAAAAATTGTATGCAAACTATCAAGTATGCAAATGGTGCTTACAAAAAAATTAATATAATTTTTTTTATTTTTTAGGTTAAATTGATAATTTAATTATAAAAGGATAATATTATAAAAACAATATTGTTTCGTTATAACAGCTTTTTGTTATCCAACTTAATAGAGAGATTGATCTATCTTTGTTAATTATTAATTCGGATTCTTTACGTGTTGAGTTATTGTCGAGCAATCTCGTAATACTCGTACTTAGTTATTTTAAATTATTTATAATGTTTAATATTTATTTGCACCAAAATAGGATTTTTAGACTCAACGTGTCTCGAGAATTTATAATCGAGCTACAAATATTTTATGGCATCTTGCTCTTCGTTGCAGTGATCTCCATGTATGAATGAATGAAGGAATTTCCACATTGAGACTTTATTTTCGAAATAAATGGAGAATTTTATTTATAAAAAAATGAATATAGCTCATATATTGAATTTTTCTTTCCAATGGCCGTCAAATATGTGCGAGAGTTTCCTAAAAATAAAAAATAAAAAAAAATTTCAAAAGATGCGCGAGAGAATTTTTTCATAAAAGAAAAAAAAAATGAAATTTTCATAAAAGAAAAAAAATGAAGTTGTTAATAAGACTTGCATCCACGTTTATAGTACAGCACGAGAAATAAAATTGAAAAATGAAAATACAGATACAGAGTTTGTGAAACGTGAGAGTGACGCGCACGTATCACAGAATACCGTTATAGCCACTTGTCAACTCACGAATTCCCCCACCGGGCCACCACAAATGACGTGGAAACAACTACTCGGTCTCGTTCGTTGTCGTATGTTTGACCGACCGTGTCGCGCACGTACGTCCAGATCAACAGTTGATGCATTCAAAATTTTTGAGTACGCTCGCATCGTAACATTTTCCGAATGTACAGCGCCAACCGCTTCTTCCTATTTAAAGCATCTCTGATCCTTTTGTCGTTCCGCTTGATTGCGGCGCCGATTTGCTCGTCTCATCGGCGGTCAAACTTGCTCGCCTCTCCTTTGACTCGTCAGTCTCATCCCCTGGCGGAGGAATTTTCCAAATTCTAATCACCGACAACTCATTTCTCTATTTTTATTATCTTTTTTTTTAAACAAGAAGAAAAATTAAACATTTATTCGTTCTTTTTTTAATAAAATAATTAAATCTGAACAACAAAATTGACCAATACGATTCTTTGAAATGAACCGTTTGCTGACTCACAAGACACATTGATTCATTGATTTGAAACAAAAATAATAAGATTTTTGTTTTAGAAAATTTAAAAAAAAAAAACAGAAAAGTTATAATTTGGCGATTATACCGGCGGCCACAGTCCTTCGTAAAGCGATTGATCATTGGATCGCATGCGTGCGTTTTGCTGTGCCTCCACCGTACTGGATCAGAACCCGACGAATCCTCGTCTTCAACCTCATCCAGGACCACGACGAGAAGTCCTTAGCATGCCGTCGTCGAAAACAACGACACCGTATCGATCCCTCTCCGCATCAACGTCGTGCAATCGCAGCCGTGGATCGCCTCCGCAACCGTTGTCTTCTTCGTCGTCGCCCAGTAACAATGCGACAGCGGAGAACGGGCGGCGGTCGATGAGGAGATCGGCTACATTGGAGTCGTTGTGTGGACTGTCGTCGTTTAGAGAGAGTCAAATGCTGTTCGCCGATCAGCATGGGATCTCTGGGATACTGTTCAAATGGGTTAATTACGGAAGAGGATGGCGTCCTAGATGGTTCGTATTGAAAGAGGGAGTGTTATCGTATTACAAGATCCACGGTCCTCATAAGATCATAGTGAATGAAGAAACCGAGAAAGGATCAAAGGTGATCGGTGAAGTTTCCATGAGACGAATGTCTCGCAATGGCAATAGCCAGTCGCGTCAACGCATTCCCGTCGGAGAAATTCATCTCAAGGTAAATGTTTTAATCGTTGTAATTCGTGTTTGTTTATGAATCAGATTTTCAATTAATTATGAATAATTAGGTGGCGTCGATAAGAGAGAGTAAATCTGACGACAAGAAGTTTTCGATATACACGGGGACGAAAAGGGTGCATTTGAGGGCGGAGACTAGAGAGGATAGGGTGAAATGGATGGAAGCATTGCAGGCTGTGAAGGAGATGTTTCCGAGAATTTCAAATAGTGATTATTTCGTTCCAATGGACAATGAAGTTGCTGTTTCTACTGAGAAATTGAGACAGAGGTTGTTAGACGAAGGGGTGAGTGAGGATGCAATTCAGGAGAGTGAGGATATTATGAGGGATGAGTTTTCGGCGCTTCATAAACATCTTGTGGTCCTCAAGCAGAGGCAGCTGTTGCTTATTGACACCTTGCGTCAATTGGAGGTATTATGTTTATCCCACGGCATACAAACAAACAAACAGCCGTTTTTGCTACCGACTTTCCTTTTCCTTTTCATATTTTTTATATTCTTAAATTTGCTTTCTTGGTGATTTTTACTGGGCTAGTTCAGGTTGAGTAGTTGATATTCTCATGGACCATTCATTGTTCATTTACCCAGCTGAGGCTTTTATGTTTGTTTTCGTAACAAATGTCAACTACCTATTACTTCATTATGGTTAATGGCCTCCCTTTTATCCTAGTTTATGTGAGAGGATCAACATGGGATTTAAATTCGAATAAGAAGGGATCTGTGAATTTTCATATAAGCTGCTGTTCTGTTTATTTGCTAAAACTCAATTTTGTTTATGTTCAAAGAATCACATGGAAACTAAGAAATCAAATGTCCTGTCTCAACTGGAGTTTTGGAAATTGCTACAAAAATGAGTCCACGCTTCATTATTTTCCATGTTTTACCCCCATATCTCTTAAGAAATTATATCTTTTTTTTTCCTTTTTCAAAATAAAATTTTCAATTATGATACATTTTTAAGCTGGCTGGTGTGCTTATTTTACTTCTATTTACCGCATCTTTCAGACAGAAAAAGTGGACTTGGAGAACACGGTTGTTAATGAAAGCCAAAGACAATGGAAAGAGCAAGGAGCTTCTCCTAGGTTAAGACAAGACAAGTGCAGTGGTATGATGTGCTAAAACTTAGCTCTCTATTTTTCTATGATGAAAGCTTGTTTGGTTGTCTAACTAGGACCCCAGAATTTTCATTTTACAAAGATGTGTGGGGTGCTTGGAAAATGCATGCATTGCATCCATTTTTACGTCTCCATTATGTTGATTCAGTTGTACTTAATATACAGAACTATTGCTTGACATGATGCATCTTCTTAAATTTGATTGCATGATGCCTGTATCTGCAGTTTGATATTTGCTCTTTCACTATAAAATAGATAGCATATGTGCTATACATTTTATTAGGGTCCTGTATGGATGAAGTTGAAGATGTCATACATCATTTTTTAAATCATAAAATTGCATTGAAACAATTATGTACATGTGTATTAATAGCCATCTAGCTCAAGTTTATGTATTTGTTAATTTTCTTAATCAGCTATTTGTTTTTAGAATTATTATTATTATTATTATTATTTAAGTCGTTCCCTTTAAATAAAATTTCTAGCTCTGCCCCTGACTAGAGCTCTTATTTTAGTTAAAATCTTTTCAGTTGGGTTTCTTCCTACGTCTTTCAAAATCGCAGTTAGTGTAACATAAACCATTTGTGTGCAAGAATCATCTTTGCATGGTATGCTTTGCAATTAGTTAAAGTTTTTGCTCAAGATATTTTATATTTTCTATCCTACGGTGTACATTTAGCACTAATTTTCCATTTTTTGACTTCATTTCAGAAGGAAGTGCAAGTAACTCTGATGAGCATGATAGATATGATGCTGCAGAGACAGATGAAGATGATAATGCATTCTTTGATACTCGAGATTTTCTTTCATCAAGTTCTTTTAGAAGTAACGGATCTGATCATCATCAATCTCCATTAGATTCTGATGATGAAGAGAGTGTTGATTCAGAGGACATTGATCCTTTAATTAGACATGTTGGATCTAACCATCCTTATGTTAGGCGGCGAAAGAAATTGCCTGATCCAGTTGAAAAAGAAAAGGGAATCAGTCTTTGGTCAATGATCAAAGATAATATTGGGAAGGATCTTACAAAAGTTTGTCTTCCAGTTTATTTCAATGAGCCCATATCTTCCTTACAGAAATGTTTTGAAGAGCTGGAGTATTCTTACCTTCTAGATCGAGCCTATGAATGGGGTAAACAGGTAAACTCATATTCAAGCAGACATGTTGTTCTCTTCCTCCCATGCAAAAGTAGTTAATTGCAAACAAACCATGCATTTATTTCTATAATTTATTCACTGATATAGATAGCTGCTCAGTGCACTCATTCATTGCCCACCCAGTGCATATGGGACATTGAGTTCATTGTCAGTGACTGAAGCATGGCAGGCATTTAAACTGGTCAATTATTATTGGAAAAATCTAGTATTCCTATCATCATCCTTAAATTTAACTTGACGACTTGGTGCTAGTGGTTGCACATTTTGAATGCTGAAGCCGCATTTGCTCACTTTTTTCTTTTTGGTCTGGACTTATCTGATACCCGTCATAGGATAACTTCGTGTCTATCATAGAAGAACTTCTGTGACACACTGTCGTCAACTCCATTTCCTGTTGCACTCTATTTGAAATGGACTTAAAAAAATCAACAATCAACAGTTGCTGCATCTTTCATAGTTTGTTCGTCCTGCTATTTGTTTTATGCTTGAAGAAATTGTTATGGTTGACACACATAATTTTTGAAGATTGTGCCAGTGCTTGAAGTTGGTTTTCTACCTTTCTATAAATGTTTTTAAAGCTCTACATTTGTTTTTTTCACTTCTTGAGCTGTATAATGACATTCTTGGTTAAAATTTGTAGGGGAATAGTCTCATGAGGATACTAAATATAGCAGCATTTGCAGTATCGGGGTATGCTTCTACAGATGGAAGACACTGCAAGCCATTCAATCCATTGTTGGGTGAGACATATGAGGCAGATTATCCAGATAAAGGCCTTCGTTTCTTCTCTGAGAAGGTTTTTTTTTTTTTTTCAAGAAAAGCATCTTAAGAAAGATGCCAAATCTGCTTCATATTTCTGGCACAGTAAACTATACTTCTTCATGCATATAGTCGATGAGATTTTATGACTCATCAGAGTTCAGTTTTGTTTTAAGTTGTGCATCTATTAAATAATATTCACTCTAGGATTAGATTTCACAGCTTTTGGAAGTCCTCCACTTGGTTTCCCATGGTTTATGAAGCAATTATTGTTGCCATGGGGATCATATATTCTAAATTTATTACAATTATTGTGATATTTGATCACATATTTGTGTATTGGTAAATCAAAGTTTGAAGCTCTCAAAATCTAAATATAATTTCAATTTCCAACCGCTCAATTATGGTTCTGCTTTGTTAAATAACTGTAAAAAGATTTTCTTAAGATATTGTAGAATCAATCTAAATCTCAGTAGAATCTGTTTGCATGATGAACTATACTAGAGATGCACCACTTTTCACAGGAAAAGAGAGAGAGCTAATATCAAATTTATACTTTTTGTTTAGTGCTCAGGAAAGTGGAAACAAAACTTTGCTTATTTATTGAAAAAAGAAAGAGAACATCCACACAAATGGTAACATTCATACCTGTATAAAAATGGTCTTCTCTTTGGTAATATGTTGAACAAATGGACGGAGTTTGGTCTAAATGAGATATTGAGCGGTGGCAACTGGTGATGATGAAAAAGAAGAATTCTTAATGTTGATGGGATAAAGTTTCTCAATCCAGTTATTTCTGAGTTTGTAGTAGATGAATAGTTTTCTGTGTTTGGACGTGTAACGCGGTGTGATATTTCTTTGTTCTTCTTTGTAATGTGGTATTCCTGTTAACTGAAACTTTGTCTAGGTGCAGTTTTTAATCTCTTGACTATTTATGAATGTATTTTAAGCATCTTGAAATTGAGTTAGCATTTTGTATGGAGGAGCTTTTGGAAAATATATTGCATATAATATTGTACCTTATTTGGCAGTAAAATAAGTAAAACATTTTTGTTTGACAGTTCATATATAATGTTAGGTGTCTTTCATTTTTTGTGTGTAGAGTTTTAATCCACTGATTTCTTTTTATCCCTTTTCTGATATTGATCATATTTACACTGTTCTCTTGGGATAGGTTAGTCATCATCCAATGGTTGTTGCATGCCATTGTGAGGGTCGGGGCTGGAAATTTTGGGCTGACAGCAACCTGAAAAGCAAATTTTGGGGTCGTTCCATCCAGCTTGATCCTGTTGGTGCGTTGACATTGGAATTTGATGATGGAGAAATTTTTCAGTGGAGCAAGGTATGTTTGTGAATTTGATAAATTTATCTTTCCTCTATGCGTATGCTAATTTGCTGGCCTTCTACTGCCAGGTAACTACGTCCATTTACAACCTTATTCTAGGAAAACTCTACTGCGATCACTATGGCACAATGCGTATAGACGGAAACCGAGAATACTCATGTAAGCTAAAATTCAAGGAGCAGTCGATCATAGATAGAAATCCACACCAGGTTTGCCTTTTTATTTCGTTTCTCGAAAATATGTGGATGTAAATAATTTTGCGTATGGCCAACAGTATTAGTTTTTTAATGCACTTTTTTCTGTGTAATTAACTTTTTAAAGTCATTTGTTGCAAGTTCTGTCTATTCGAATGTTCTTGGTTCTTTAATGGTTAATTTATTTTGGATATGTTAGTGTTAAGTTAATTTTTTTTTGGATAGATGATGTAAATGCTTTACATGGTCTTATGGCTGTTAACTTCATGATATTGCATCTGAGAGAAATGTTTAGGGTCTCCATTGCATAGTTCCATTTTATGGAACATAATATGAGCTTTGCCACAAACTGTCGTTCTGATCTACGTTGTGCTGCAGGTGCAAGGTGTAGTCCAAGATAAAAATGGTAAAACGGTGGCGACTTTATTTGGGAAATGGGATGAGAGCATGCATTTTATGAATGGTGATGGTTCTGGGAAAGGAAAAGGATCAGAGCTACAATTGCTTTGGAAGAGGAGCAAACCGCCTAAATATCAGACCAGATATAATTTTTCACGCTTTGCCATCACACTAAATGAACTTTCTCCTGAACTTAAGGTTGTGGTCAGAAAATTAATATCATTTTCCTATGTTGTCATATTCTTTTTTTTAGTATTATTTTTTACTTTTTTTTTAAATTACTCGCACAAACCTGAGAAGATTTGCACCTCCATCTTCTATTTGTTGTTAGTACAGAATATAGTGTTCCACTTCTTAAAGCTGATGTTAGATATTGTAAACAGGAGAAATTGCCACCTACTGATTCTAGACTGAGACCTGACCAGAGATGCTTAGAAAATGGAGAGTATGATATGGCCAATGCAGAGAAGTTGCGACTAGAACAGAGGCAGCGGCAGGTAAATATTCTTTTATCTGCCATTGATCTTGATACATCCTGTGTTTGTTTTTTGAATACAGATGAGATGATGACTCCAGTTAAAAAAGCAATGGGTAGTAGTGATTGTTTTGATGTGATTATTCAGGCACGGACAATGCAAGAGAGGGGTTGGAAACCAAGGTGGTTCACCAAGGACAAAGGTAGCGGCACATACCGCTATACTGGTGGGTATTGGGAGGCCAGAGAAAAGGGAAGCTGGGAATCATGTCCCGATATCTTTGGCAAAGTCCCCACTGAGCAAACTTTTGACTAACCCATCAAGTCCCATTTCTTTTTATTCTTTTTACTCCATTCTTTTTTCACCTTTGTCTCAAAAGAGTCCTATTTTTATTCTTGTATTTTTTTTTTGTTTGTTTATAACGTGAAATTTATTTTAGTTATATACCAGAAAGAATGGTTGCCATGCTTGCCATAGTGTTAGCAGCTTGAAAGGCACAAGAAATGACCCCCTGTTCTCTCAATACCATTTGTTCATTCATTATAGTTGGATTCTGCCAGGGCCAGGCAGCCACCTGACCTGAAGTCCATAAACAATGTAGGAAATGACAATAATATATACTTTCTGTTCGTAGTTGAAATTCCTGTGTCCACGGCGCTTTCATTTTAGGTTCTTATATTTGTATCTTTTTTTCCTTTTTCCCCTGTTAAGTTATGTTTATAGCCTTGAAAGCTAACAATGGTGCACAGTTTTTCCATTCTATTCTAATTTCGAGAAAACCTTGTGTGTGCTATTCTTTTTAATCTGAATATCCTTGATTTTCAAGTTTTAATTAAGTCAAAGAGGACTTTGTTCCTAGCTTTTTATTCTGAGCACGAGTCTGTTGATGATAGCTGATTCTTATGTATGATTTGAGTTTTTACTTCTTAAACTTGGACAGCAAAATACCCGTGTCCGTACTGCCTTGTTTCAATCTCAGAAAGAGAGAGAGAGAGAAAAAAAAATCAATAAATAACTTTAGCACAGATAGCCAAACAAATGTTTTTTTCTAATTGATACAACCTAAGCATAGTACAATATTCTACCGAGAACCTACGTACGTGTATTTATGGTACAATTCAAAATTTTATATGAGTATAATTCGGAAATCAACTCCCACTGATACATTTAAGAAAAATTTACCTCTATTTGATATCTTTTGTGGGAAGGAAAAAAAAAAAAAAAAGGCTTCGACAAACTCGTACAAGTGCTCATAATATCGTTGAGAACGCCATCTCATTATTGGGCAACACTATGATATACAATATTAATTAAATTATATGCAGCTCAACAATTTAGAAAGTAGACTTAAATAGAAATTTTGGCCATAAATCTAAAATCTGCAGTGAGCCTCGGCTTTCATTCAACTAACCTAAAATAACCAATGGAGCAAAGGTCCAATATCGAAATATACGAGTTACAAACTAAAATACCAAGTGTTAAATGAGATCGTGGCGCTTTGAAAAATAATCTAGAGATGATCCAAGAAACGCGACATAATAATTATTAATATTAGGGAGCCTCTATGTTACATTGAATGTACCATACACAACCAACAAGAACCACACAAATTATGGGACCCACATAATTGTGTGGTCCTTTTTAGTTGTGTATGGTACATTCAATGTAACATAGCAAAATCCTTAATATTATTGCAAATTTGCAACACGAGTAATGATACAGCCACAAATTCTTGTACAAACTTATTTTGTACAAACTGACGTGGCATTAACTCATTGGTTGAATGAAAATATAAATTAATAAAAACAAATCATGTGGGCCAAGTGATATTTAATTCAACCAATCTTATCATGCCATATTAGTTTGTACAAAATATATTTGTACAAGAGTTTGTGGCTGTATCATTACTCTTTGCAACACTAAGGCCGAAGGGTGAGATGTCAGGAATCACACAATAGCACCTTCTCAAATCAAGTATACTATTCTTAAAATAAAATTCAGAAATTATTCGCTGGCCATTTGTTTTTTATATATTTTTTTAAATACAAATATTTTTTAAACTGAATTCTACTTAAAAGTTATATTTTGTTTCACTAATTCATTTCCGTTTGCACATAATTAAGATAACCAACAAAAAATTGAATAAATATAACATTATAATTTTATCCTAAATAAATGTAAAAAAAAATCGGATTTAATATTGTAGTTTCAGTTTTCATCTTTCTCCAAAAAAATTAATTCCTCTGAGCTGATTGTTCCCCAATCTATATGAGGGAACGGCCTTTTAATTTATTCACAAATGTTTTCACTTAACATCCTTCAGTGTTTTCTTCAGTTTCTAGGATTTCTATGAAATTACATGCCACACACCACCAAAGCTGTCGCCGTAAACCACAACCCTCCGATAACATTCACGGCCAAAATCGTCATCATGCAAATCCCTCCTGTCAACGACGACGTCAAGAACACCATCCCCACAGTACCCATGAAGCAAAACTACCACATCACCACATTGCCGATAATTGTCAAGCAATAAACCGCCGGCCCTTTGTCATAAACCATCCGTCCCTCTCTTTTCATCTCCGAATACCCGCAATCTGAAGCCATCTCGACGGTGGACAATGCCGTGGCGACAATCTCCATCACCATTGAGTAGCAGTAAACTTTCTTGTAAATCATCTCTATGACTGCCAATTGCGAAGTGAATAACAAGCCAGCACCATGTAACATATTCAAGATTCTCAATTTGTTGCATAGGTCCAAAAGCTCGATGTATTTGAACAGGTAGCGAGGGAGGAAGATTGGTGGGAGGAGTAGAGGAAAGCCGGGCATTGAACCAAAGTGGAAGAAAATGTAACCCTTTGCTGTGTTGGATAAATGAAAATTTTACACTGATGATGTGATCAAGATTATAACGGCACGTAACGAAAGTAGACTGATGAAAGAAAATATAATTTCAGGTGAAATTTAATAAAAAAAAAAAATTTTTTAAAAAAATATAAAAAAACAGGTGGTCCATATATAATTATTCAAAAAGAAATTATATGCATTAAACTGCTAAGTGCAAAACAAAATATCAGACTTAACAGTAAAAAAAGGATTGATTATCTTAGAATCAAATCTAATATAAATACTTTGGGGAATGAGAGCAAGAAAATATCAGATTGTCGTGATGAGCAATTCTCCGCTGATTCACCTGATCAAGCGTTAGCGCGGTTGCCCGCGAGAATAGGAAACTCTGGAGAGTCAGACTTGAAAAGTTTGGTATGGTTTCTTCGTGGTGGGCGTGGGTGGCATGTCCTTACAAATTTGAAAAAAATTTAAAACTAAAAAAAATAAAAAAAAACTGCTGGTTTTGGGATATTTTTGTATTCTTCTTTCTGGCAATGCATCGCCAGGATCAAGCAAGATCAGCCGTACCGAACAATGTATGGTCAGCTCAGCTGGGAATACAGCCGTAATAGCGACAGAGATTTGACAAATCAAAACAAAGGAACAAAGAGACTAAGGGCATTTCAGTCATTGAAAAAGAGTTCACAAAGAAATAACAAAGGAAGGAAAGAAAGAAAAGCAACAAGCACGAAAATAAAGCCGGCCCATAGACACCACCCCCAACAACACATTACGCACACTCTCTCTCTCTCTCTCTCTCTTTAGCACTTTCTTCTGTTTGTAGGATTCCATTTACCTTCCTCCCTCCCTCCCTCCCTCCCACCACCACCTTTCACTCCATTATTCAAAGCAAACACCCCCCCAAAAAAAAACACCAGCATTCACTTCTAATAATGCTGCCTCGTGTTCGTTTTCCGGTGATCATGATGAATTCGTAAGTTTAATATAATACAAGAATCCCCGCACAGAACAGAACAGAACAAAACAAAACAAAATGCAAGAGACTGTTCAACTGATAGTCCCACCACCAACACAAGCACAGCAGCACCAACACCAACACCAGCACCAGCACCAGCACCAGCACCCGAAACCCAACTCCAGGCGCGTAACCCCCACGCGCGACACCGGTGGCGGTGTCGTGGTGGAGAAGATCCTCCCCAACGGCGACCTCTACACCGGCGCCGTTTCCGGCAATGCGCCTCACGGGGTTGGCAAGTACGTGTGGTCCGACCGTTGCATGTACGAGGGCGAATGGAGAAAAGGCAGAGCTTCCGGCAAGGGCAAGTTCTCGTGGCCATCTGGTGCCACGTACGAGGGTGGCTTCAAGTCCGGTCGCATGGACGGTGAAGGTACCTTCGTTGGCGTTGAGGGGGACACTTACAGAGGTTCCTGGAGCAACGACCGTAAGCATGGCTACGGCGAGAAGCGTTACGCTAATGGGGATGTGTATCGGGGTTCATGGAGGTTCAATTTGATGGATGGTTACGGGAAATATGCATGGAGTGACGGGAATGTGTACGAGGGCGAGTGGAAAAACGGGGTGATTTTTGGTAAAGGAACGTTGAGTTGGAATAATGGGAATAGATATGAAGGTTGTTGGGATAATGGGCTGCCTAAAGGTAAAGGCGTGTTTACATGGTCAAATCATGAGAATATGAAGAACGATGAAAGAGACAATTTTGAGGTAATGGGTGCTCGAAAGAGGTCATCCTCGGCTGATCCCGCTCGTCCTCGTATATATATATGGGAATTGGATGGCGAGGCCGGTGATATCACTTGTGATATTGTTGATAAAGCTGAGGCTGCGTCAATGTTGTACAAGAACCAGTTCGGTGGACCTCCAAATGGAATTGGGCAGTTTCAGAAAAGTCCTTGCAGCTCCGCTGATGGTGAGGTTAAGAAACCTGGTCATACCATTTCCAAGGGTCATAAGAACTATGATTTGATGCTTAATCTCCAACTGGGTATCCGGTAAATTTTCTTCTTTGTTCCTTTTTTTCGTTTTAATTTGTGTTTCTTTGGTCTTCTTCTTCTTCTTTTTTTAAAAAATTATTATTATTACTACTACTCCTACTGCAACGACAATGATGATTCATGTTTTGTTGGTAGGCATTCTGTTGGTAAACATGCTTCTGTAATGCGAGAACTTAGGCAGAGTGATTTTGAGCCAAAGGAGAAGTTTTGGACGAGGTTCCCACCAGAGGGATCAAAGTTTACTCCTCCACATCAGTCAATGGACTTTAGATGGAAGGATTATTGTCCTATGGTGTTCAGGTAGTTGTCAAATATCAATGCACAGCTGAGTTTGGAATTTGGTAGTTTTTTGTTTTATTGTCTTTCATCTGCTTGTTTCTTATGTGTTTATTAATTATTAGAATATCATGTGTTGATATATACGTGGGAATTTTCTAAATTTATGGTGGTGGCTACTTTGTTTGCTATTTAGACATTTGAGGGAATTGTTTGCAATAGATCCAGCGGATTACATGCTAGCTATTTGTGGAGATGATGCACTTAGGGAACTTTCTTCACCTGGAAAGAGTGGAAGCTTCTTTTACCTAACTCAGGATGATCGTTTTATGATAAAAACCGTGAAGAAATCTGAAGTCAAGGTTAGTTGTCAATCCCTCTTAACTAAATTCATTAAACTAACTCATAATGGAAAATGTGCCAAAAAAGAGGTTAAAATTGGAAAAGTAAATGTCACTCTAATAGCTGTTGGGAATAAGATTGTGGTATTTAATCTAGTTTCTGGCATTTACATTTCAAGTGTAATGCATATCTTTCATTGCGTGGTCGATTGACTCATCAGGGATTGCTAACCATGTTCAGGTGCTTATTAGGATGCTCCCAAGTTACTACCAGCATGTTTGTCAGTACAAAAATACCTTGGTAACAAAGTTCTTTGGTGTACATTGCGTTAAACCAGTGGGAGGTCAAAAGGTATAATTTGATAGTAAAAATTTGGAATTTAAAGGCATTATTTAAGAGATTGTTTGTTAAATTTGATTAATATTTGCTATGAATGAAACCAGACTCGGTTTATTGTGATGGGCAATCTGTTCTGTTCGGAGTACCGTATTCACAGGCGATTTGACCTGAAAGGCTCTTCTTATGGCCGCATAACTGACAAGCCTGAGGAGGAAATTGATGAGACAACTACGTTAAAGGACCTTGATCTTGATTTTGTATTTCGCCTGGATCGCTCATGGTTTCAAGAACTTATCCGGTAAAATTCAGATAGTTGTGATGTCATTTTCTTTTGTTACATTAATTCAGACGAATGACTCTCTCTCTCTCTTCCACACATAAACCTTTGCACACTCCCCCAACCCTCTGATGCTATTTTGCCTTGATCATAACTGATTTCCTATCCTCTTCAGACAAATAGATAGAGATTGCGAGTTCTTGGAAGCAGAAAGAATAATGGATTACAGTCTTTTGATTGGTCTTCACTTTCGTGATGATTACTCGGGTGATGAGATGAAGATGTCGCCAAATGATAAGCACTGTCTTGGTAAATTATTATGGCCCTTAAGACTTTTAATATGATTAAGTTTTAGTACATTACTATTAGAACATAAATATGTTGTATGCTTTGATCAGACAAAAGAGATTCGGATATTGTTGGTACATTTATGCGAGGATATCACTTGCTGCCAGATATGGACTGGGTTATGGAAGGCCGGTATGTGGTTTACTTTTCATAAATGTCCATTATTCTATTAATTGTAAAAGCAATGAGTTCCTCACAGCTTAAAACAAAAATTGGGTGAGAGATGAAGATTGTAAACTGCATCATATTTCCATTTGTAGACTATGGATTTTACCAGTGAAAATGTTGGTGGGAATCGGGTGATCCAACATTAAAGTAATCATACTTAATATTTGTTGCTTTGAAATTCTCACAATCTGGGGCCTTGCTGGTCATCTTCTATACCTATGTGCCTATGCTACATGTACATCTTTGTTGCTGGTGGACCCAGGGTTTAGTTTAGACAAATAGAAATCTATGAGTGCATCAAACAAATATCAACTTTCATGTGGACATAGCCAAGAGAATGCGATCAGAGTTCTCCAAAAAATGAACCAATTTTTTGTGGTTGCATGATTTGTTTTTTTCTTAAAATAATTTCCTTCTCCCACATCATAGTTTAGATGCTCATTTCTTCCTTTGAAGGTCAATCATTGAAAATTGGATTGAAAATTGCTCAAGAGTTATGGAAAAATTGTGGGTGATTCTGTTGACAATAGGTTCATGTGGGGTATTCTTGTTTTTTTTAGAGAGCTGTCTGTTTGGTCTAGTTCCGTTCACTGATTGAACATTTGAAAAATGTTTTTATTGTTAACAATCTGAAGTATTAAATGAAGTTTTATGTGGTTAAATTAATGGTTTATATATTTAACACTCATAACTGCCTTTGACTAGAGATGATATATTAGTAAAGTTCAAGACCTGAGTTCCAAAGTTGCAGCTGTATTTATATAATGATTATGCATATGATTTTGAACGATGGATTTGTTTTGGGTGATAATTTTTACTGAATTCAGGATTTGTGTAATAATTTTTTGTCTTCACCTTCTAATATTGCAGGGGGCCACACCTTCGGTTAGGGGCAAACACGCCAGCACGAGCACAGCGGGTATCGAAGATTGAAATAGATCAGTTTATGGGAAGTGGAAGCAACCATTCAACCCCTTCCCAGAGTGGTGGTGAGGTATTTGACGTGGTCCTGTATTTCGGTATCATAGACATTCTCCAGGATTATGATATTAGCAAAAAGCTGGAACATGCGTACAAGTCCTTACAAGTGGATCCCTCTTCCATCTCAGCAGTGGATCCTAAGCTATACTCTAAAAGATTCCGGGATTTCATACACAGAATCTTTAGAGAGGACAAGAGATGAAGGAAATGGCTATTATAGGTTGAAGAATTGAAGGGTGTATAGGCATTTGTGTGTTTATTTAAGAGAGAGAGAGAGAGACAATTCTGTGTGCTAATCGGCAATGACTATGATTTTGTGACAAAGGAATTGCAGGGTATGGTGTTACGCAATTTTGTACGTCTTAGACAAATGGTGGGACAGCGCAAAACGTTGAATCTCTGGAGCAGATAATAGTGAAATGAGAAATTGGAAAATGGGGGTGGGGGGGATGGAATAATAACCACTAACCAACTGTACAGTCAAAAGAAAATGGGGATAATGTAATTGGGGTTGAATGAATTATGATTTTGACCTTTTTATTTATTTATTTATTTTCCTTTATATGACATGCTGCTTTAAAAATTATGAAAAGATGGTTATAGCCTGGTGAGCAAGGAAAGAAAGAAAGAAAAGTGACACCCCATCACGGTGGATTCAAATGGGATTGTGATGCTTTTGCAGCGAGTAAACATGAAAAGAAGAGAAAAGCACATAAAAGATGTGGGGGGCTGTTCCCCTTAGGCTCGGCTCTTGGTTCTTTCTTTGTCTCTCTCTCTCTCTCTGTTGAAAGTTTGAAAAAGCGCAGGAACAATAATGCAATTGTGTTTGTGTAAGCAGCCTCTTTCTTTTTGCTGCTTCTTTTGAACTATACCAAGAAGAAAAGAAGCAGCAGCCAGTATAAGCAACTGCACAAACAAGGAAAATTTGATGATTGATATCTCACCCTGTGGGTGTGGGGGACGGACGGATGCCTAGGAAAATGTTTTTGAGAGGGACATGCTGCAACGCTTTTTCAACTATTTGCTAATTCAATAATTGCCTAAATTATGATGTTAACATACGGAGGCCAGGGCTTCATTATTAAATCGCGAAATTTATTTAGAAATTATTCATCAATTCAGCTGACACTGTCTCATGCTGTCTCTTGACTCTCTGTGAAACAAGCATTTTAAGACAACACTCCGGCACGTTGTTCTCTGAGAAAACAACAAATGGAGAAAAAGAAAATGGTTGTGGCATTTTATATGGGATCAAAATACGAGTAGAGACGACAGTATACGTGAGTCGTGTAATTATGTCCCGTTGCATCTTTTTATATATTTAGTTCATAGTCGGCCGGATCATGCAAAATGAAAAATACTATTTTAAACAAATTTTAAAAATGAGCGAAAACAAATATTGTTTCTTTTAATATATTATATATAAAAGTAAAAAATTGACAATGAGGTGATTAAGACCTATATATATATATATATTTTACTTTTATATATTATAAATTAAAAGAAACTATTTGTTTTCGATCATTTTTTAATTTGTTTAAAATAGTATTTACACACACACATATATATATAGGAAATGAGGTCACAAGTGAGCTCATTTCCGGAACCTGAAAGCTAGTTTTCGTGTATATACATATTCGTAGCAAGTCGTAAATTGTTGAAAAAAAAAAAGTGTCAAATTAAGATTTACATGGGAACCCCTTAGATTCTGTTTTTGGGGCAGTCGATGTTATTCTTTTGCCCTTTTTATTCAATACACTCCACTCTATTGCTTGGGAACTTACAGAACTGAGCCCAAAGGGAATGGCACAGTCCTACATGATCCGGGTTTGACTAAACCGGCCCACACAATTTGAAAATATAAGGTTACAAGCTGAGCATGGGTTAGTGATCAAGGCCCCAACCCACGCATTTAATTGCAATACTCTTAAACATTCAAATGAATCCAAGTATCCAACCGCCTGTCTGGGTCCGGGCATTCGGTATGGCTCGGACAATAAAAACCAAATGAATCAAATATTATAAACCGACCTTTTTTAGTTCAATAGCGATATGCTCACAAATATGCGCACAAAGGTTTTGTGCAACCTTTAAAAGGCTCCTCGTAATTCCACAAGACACACGCACCAAACAAGACACACGCACCAAACAAGACACACGCACATTACGTTTCGTTCTCCTTTCACTGCAACTGTGCAACAGCTCGTTTTTTTTTGGAAAGATGATTTAATGAATATTTGAACTTGGAATTTCTCTCAAAGAATATTTTGTTTGATTTATTTATGGTTCATTGAAGTTGATGTTGTTGATATTACAAAAGTGGGTTGTTTGCAGCCACTGCAAGAGTATTGTTAGTCTATGCGATTTTTGTCAAGTTGAATGAAATCTGAGAAAACCCAGTTGCTTGGTCTGTTCATGTGGCTTAGAGATTTGTGAGTGATTATGCAGTGCATTTGCAACATGGTTTTGCAGCTGAAAATGGTTTGGTTGAGGTTCCCTGTCCATTGAAATTAGTTCAAACTTTTTCTTGTAAACCGAAAGCTATACACAATTTAATGCAAAGTTACAAATAACATAAAATAATATTTCAACCATAAACATAATTTTCATTGCAAATAGATGAAACTGAGATCGAGAGATTGAGGGAGAGATTGAGGCAGATCAGAACCGAGACAGTGAGGGAAATGGAGCCACCGAGAATGAGGGTGATCGGAGGCGGAGCCGAGAGAGTGTGGCAAAACAGATCCAGCGAGAATGAGGGAGTACAGAGCCGAGAGCGAGGGAGAATGGTGTCTAGAGAATGAGGAAGCTTCTGGGTTTTTGTTGCAGTGAAAGGAGGTAGTGGTTTTTTGTTGTAGTGAAAGGAGGCATACGCGAGTGGGAGGAGCTCGGAAGAGTGTGTGTGTTGTTGTGCACATACGAAGAGCCTTTTAAAGGTGCACAAAACGCACCGTTTTGTGCAAACGTTTGTGTGCGAATGTGTGAGAACATCATTTTCCTTTTTAGTTTGAACCGAATCGAGAATCTGATCAGTTCATAATAACATAAAAATTATTGATACAATAATATTTATTTATTAAAATTATTTTATTTAGTACTTTTGTGTAAAACATGAATAATTAGTTGTTACAATTGAGTTGCACTGAAAAAATGATCAAATTAAGGTGATTAATCTTAAATTAGTTTATAAAAAAAAGGAAATATTAAATATTAAACTAAATAATGTAAAATCGAACCAAATTGAACTATTCGATTCTGTTCAGTTCAACAATTCAATTCTCATTCAGTTCTAATTTTTTTGGAACCAATTGATTCTGGTTTGGTTCCGTTTTGGGCCCCAACCGAATGGGATATTGACCAGCCCTAGCATCACTCGAATTGGTGTCATGATTGAAAATTGAATGGATGTTGCGTGGCTAAAATTTTTAAAGGCCCAAACAAATTGTACGTAAATTTGTGATGAATAATAAAGTCTTTAATTAGCTCCAGCTAATACTTAATTTCCACTCATAATTAAGGGCGGACATTCAGTTCGGTTTGTATAGTAAAAGTCAAATGGTTAATAAATCTCTAAACCAATTGGTTTTTGTTTGACTAAAAAACCAAACAATTTTGATAAAAAAAATTAGAAAATTTTTTTAAATTAAAACTTAAAAATAGATTTTATAACATACGAGTGATTATTCATGTGATAGTATGACTTTATTTTAATTTGTTTAACCGTTGATACTTGGATCACTTTGAGAAATAATGTATGTATGGTGGACGTGGATGTGCACGTGTGTTGATAATTTTATGTTAAAAGACATGTTGAAGAATCATAAAGTGGTGAATGTTTTGGCAATGGAACTTTAAAATTTCATTTGTATGTGATTTTGTGTTATTGCTTTCTTGTTTTATTTATTATTGTAGATTTATAATTTATAGTGGATTTCTAAACTGTCATGTAAGTTTGTTTAGTGTTGAACTTTATTAAGTTAATTTATTTGACTTTGTTATGTTAATTTGTAGACTCAAGATTGTTATTGTAATAACACTATATTTTTATTATGTTTTTTTTAAAAAATTAAATATACATGATAAAATTATTCGAATCAAACAAAATAAAACCAATTCAAACTATGGAATTGAACCGAATGGAACTAAATTGATTTGGTTCGGTTTGATCCTATTATAGTTTCTATTACTTGATCCGGTTTTGGGCGGGAACCGAACTAAATGGGATAAATGCCCGGCCCTACGAGCAAAGTTCGTTTTACCCCGAGTTTGGTGAACTGAAATCCGTCATTTCTCTCTCCTATTGGTGCTGTTGAAACACGCCCCTTTTCCCTTACGAGATTGAGACATAATGCCACGCGTACAAGAGAAGCCGCATCTTAAAACGACATGAGCTGCCACACCGACGACAAATGTTTGAAAATTGTAATTAACCTTCGATATTTAAAAACCTCGAAGTGTATAGTATTGATAGCTGTTAACCTCCGTTACGACTGAGTAGGGTGAGATATTAATTGAAGCACGACGACGAAGTCAACAAGAATGGGCAGGGGCCGCAGGGCTCTCCTTGATTTGAGTGGCCACCCCAATTTTTTAATTCGAATGGTCATAAGAACAAATGGATGAATCGAGGCGAAATGTGATTTGTGTCAGTGAATGGAGAGAGCGAAGGAAATTTGGCGACCGGCAGATGTTATCTGGTTAACGTCCTTGTAACGTGTCTATCCTGCAATCTAGTAAAATTTTTTTTAATAATAAACAAAGCATATAATATTATAACATATCTGTGACTAATCTATCTCCCGTAGGAAAGCTTGTGTCTTAAAATACTCGAAACTAAATGCCAACGCCAGAGTCTAGGAAACAGACAAGACAGTCGACAGACAGTAGTAATGACTGAATAGTGTAATTAATAATAATAATAATATTAATAATAATAAGTGGAGTAAAGCATGGAGAGAGGGCGAACATAAAAGTTAAAAATGAAAAATGGAAACGCGCAGAAAGTGCACTGCAGGATCCACGGCACCACTTGCTAGCAGCTCCGTCTCTTTTTGCTTTTTGTTTTTTTTTTCTTTTTTCGTTTTATTTTGGCTCACGTTGATTCCATAAACTCACCGGAGGAGTTTCGTCTGTTTTGTTTGTTTTTGGCGGGAAAATGGTAATAATGGAAGAAGGCCACTCCTCCTCCTCCTCTTCTTCTTCTTCTCCGTTTGCGGCTGAATCCAACTTTCGTGAGCTCGATGACGCCTTCTTGCAGGTCCATCTAATCTCTCTTTCTCTGTTCTCAACTTTCTTTTTTCTTTTTTTAATTTAAATTTAATCTGTTGAATGTATTAACTTAGTCACTGTTTGCTCAAGTTTATTTCTTTATTTATATTGAATTGTTTATCGTGATTTAGTGAGTTTGATACTCGCTAAATACTGTTACATACTCTAGTTATTAAAAAAAAAAAATCTAAACTGGTAGCATAAAATCAATTAAATATTTTCCTCTCTATTACTAGATGAATATTCCTTTTATAGATTCAAAGATTACGTGGTATTTCCGCTCTCATGTGAGAAAATGATTTTCCGGCAAAGATGTATGATTAATTGTTTGATTATGAATTCGTAAGCCTTGAGACGGACGTTAGTTTAGTGTGTTCATTTCTTTTATATTTAAGTAAATATTATTTCCCTTTTCCTACTTACAGACTCAAGCAAGAATATGGCTAGGAGAGGTCCTCCAGACAAGATTAGATGACAACGTGAATATGTCTGATTTATTAGCTGATGGAGAGTTGCTGTAGGTTCTCTTCTTTTGATTTTTTTTTTTTTGGAATATTATCATTTTATTACTAAAGTTATTCTGGCATATCATATCAGTACTATGGTTTGCCGAAAAGTGTATTTTATTACCAAACGTTTGTGCCGTTATCAATTCACTATTATTCCGTTAAGAAAGTTAAAAATTTATTGATGTCTTGATGATGTCATAAGGGGATGAAAGACATTTCCAGTTATAATAACATTAAAGACATTTCAGGTTGAAGCCTAAACGCTGCGTTTTAGGGAAATAATTAAAGATTAAAGAATTAGTAAATTAAATCCTAAAATCGTTATTGTTGACTTCTTCTTTTTTAATGCTTAAATTACAAAGGGTAATATTAATAGTCTTTTAAACTCTTAAGGGTAAAATCGACTTTTAATTTAATTTCGGTTAAACATTAAAGTTTTCTTAACGGAATAGTAGTGAATTGATAACGGCGCAAACGTTTGGTAGTAAAATACGCTTTTCGGCAAACCATGAAACTGACATGATGTGTCAGAATAATTTTGGTAGTAAAATCATTTTTTTTTTTCTCCTTATGGATTATGGATTTGGCTTGTTCTTAAGCCATTTAACTTATCTTTTATTTATTGTTCGTTGCCGTATCATGCATGACCTGCTGTGTTCTGATTCAATCTTTGTGCTAATTCTGAACAATCTTAATTTGTTAAGAGCACAAGTGCCAAAGGTTTTCATGACCATAGTAAACACTTCTTTATAGTACTACTGTACCAGTATTACTGGCGTTATTCTCAAAGAATTTCTATTGATGATATATAGTGATACTCTGTAAAATTGAGAAGATATGTAAAATAAAAGGGAAATTTGGATTTAAAAGAAGAATTCTGCACTGAAATCTGAATTAAGGATGCGGAAAAGAAGTATTTAAAGAAAAATGAAGTAATTCGTTCAAAACATCAATACTTGTTTTTGTTGCTTTTCTTAAAACTTTCTTTAAGCAATTTCTCTGCTGTTTTTTCTGGTTTTGTTTCATTTGCAGCTTTGAAATATCAGGAGAAGTATGGAGAATGTTGTTGGCGAGGTATAAGGAACTAAGACACATAGAAGCATACAAGTATGAGCTATTTGCCCCTAGGAAGAGTAGCAGGAGCTACATGCCTTATTCTAATGTGGATTCATTTTTGAAGGTAAGCTTCGCCATCTTGCCTGTCCTTTCATGTGGGGATTTGGAGTATAGCACGTTATGGTCCAACCTCAACGCAATTCTCTGGAAAGGACAGTGTGCACATTGGTGCTCTATATACCGTGCAAAACCACAATCAATAGTTTGAAATCCAAGAATTCACAAACTTAGCTTTGCATTAATGGTGTTCAGTCCAAATTTTGGATTGTTTGATTATCATTAGAGGGCTAAAAGTCTAAAACCAGTCATTCCAAGACTCAAAAGGAATAAATTGGTTATGGCACTCCTAACATATATATATTTGGTTGTATACAACTAACGATTGTTTTGTTTCTTCTAAATCCAGATTTGCAAAATCCTGGGATTAACTGGAATTGATCTTTTCTCGCCATCTGATGTTGTTGAGAAAAAAAATACTCGAAAAGTTTGTATGTGTATACGATCCCTTTCAAAGAAAGCAAGGTCAAGGCAATTAAATGTAAGATTTGTAGAATCACTCTATCCATTTGCCTCAGAAGCATGTATTCTTACACATGCATCACTACATATGAAGATTGTTCTCTAGTCAATTTGAAATACAAGCTGAGTACTGACAAGTTTTGTCACAGGTTCCAGATTTTGATAAGGTCACTTGTACGGTTGCTATGCCTACAGATAATGTTGGATGCATCCGGAGAAGGTTGGAGCAGTCGCAACGCAGATTTTTGAGTAATGCTAATCTCAACTCAGACCGAGTTTTAACGGCAGATCTCAAGAAGGTAAAGAGTTTTAGCTTTTTCCTTAAATCGAAGAAGTTTTTTTTTTTACTTCTCTTGGTGTCTGCTTTAAGGGAACGACTATTTTTGAGTTCAGCATCTAAGATTGGTTGTAAGAGATTTTATTTTTGTTTTCTTTGTGAATCTGCTTTATTGTGTTTCTGACATTTTACATCATCCTTTGTAGAAAAACTCTGTTGCGGCCTCTAACAAAAAGTTTGATACATGCTCTGAAGAGTCTGTTGATGATTCAGACTGCAATTCTATGATTCAAGCCGATGGCTCCACAACAACTTGCTCTTATGGTGCTTTATCCCAGATAAATTCTAATTTAATAGATTCTCCTGGAGTGTCTTCAGTGGTTGAAAAATATGCTCCAACTCAGCAGTTTTCTCCATCAGAAAAATATGGTCATCATATGGAATTTCTGTTTTCGAATGAATCATCTGAATCTTCTTGCTTACTGCTTGGGGAAGATGATTATCAGCAGGATGGTGTTTCATCTTCTTCGCATGTTGATTCGTTGATCCATTTAAGTGGTAGGACTTCTCCTGCGAGAACTATCAAGCATAGAAATGAAACTGGTGTAACGTACTTTAGTGATCTTGACCTGGAAAATGATGTTTTAGAGGGTTGTACGGGTGGCAGCACACAAGAAAGGAGTGATCTTACCGATCAGTTATCAATTTCAGATATGATTTTCCAGGAAACTGGTACCAGCAGCCCTATTCAGCTTGATGGAAATGACAGTTGTTCTGGAGAATACAGAAGTCCCAGTTCTCATGGGTCAAATTCAACACCGAGGACCATCGAAAATGGATTTCGAAGCAAGCATTTTGACATAAATGATGTGGAAGTATCTTCAGCTGTTGGAATTAAGCCTATTTCAGATGTACTGGAATTGGATTTTGATGATCAACTAGATGCACCATATGATATCAAAGTAGTTTCGTCACCTGAATTTCTAGATTGCAGGGCTCACCTTATGAATAATAATGTGTCCCAGAACATGTTCAAGTATAAGACACTAGCGCATCATTCAACATCTATCACTGACAAGCCAGCTATTGACACGGAAGTAAACAACGTTGGCTCCTCTACCAAGCATTTCCTATCATTTTCAGGTGCTCATTCATGTTCCACAAACAATCCAGATTACAATGTTTCAAATGACGAAAGGACCTGCATGTCTGTAGAATCAAAGGTGGAAAATGATGAGGGCAAATGGTCTCAAATAGAATCAAATGCTTTGAAAGACGAACATTGCAATCAATGCTTAGAGCTGCTGTCGGGTCAGTCTTATTCGCTGCTTGACTTTCATCTGTGGGATCAGAAAGGCAAATGTGCAGTTGGTATGATAGCTGATGACAATTATGGAAATAATAGTCATGGAACTTCGCCCCAGTCTGTTTCACAAGAGGGTTTACACGTGGAGAATGCTTCTTGTAATCTGGCTAAACCTATGGCAGATACCTTAGTGCCGGACATGAAATCAAATTTTTCTAACTGTGACAAAGAGGTATGTAATGCTACAATTTCAGAATCAGATCAGCCAGCACCTAAGAGCGCAGATGAAGAGTGTGCTTCCCAGCATTGGGATAGAATGATTCAAAGTAACACTGACCAAAATAGAAGTAGACTAGATACAGTCTCCGAAAATCATCCTTTAGTCCACCAGGATGCTGCCTGTCCTCCCGACACAATTGAATCAATACTTGATGAAGATTCCTGCTCAACGACTGAATGTCTAGAAAAATTGGGTCGTTGCAGTTCTCAAGTGTGCATAGATAACAAAAATGATTCTTGCTGTGCAAGAGATACATGTGACACGCAGAACCAGGTTTGTTGCTTCATTTAATATTTTGGCTTTGGGTCTCTTTTCAGAACTCGTGATCTGAATTGCTTTTGGGCTTATATATCCTGTTGAACAGGATAACCAAGAACATGAAGAGGTGAATATTCTTCAAGATGAAAATCCTGATAGAACAGATGATCTGAGTGCAGCTACACACAAGCCTTATGGAAGGATAGTGCTGAAGTCTGTTGTAAGGGGAACTGCAGTTTTTGGTGCGCTGTTTCTTTTCCTTCAACTCAGGTTTGATCTTATATTTGTTTCTTGAGATTAATCTAAGACAAATTAGCTCACCAAGTAAGCAGTTCACATTTTATATGGTATCTTATCCTTTCATTTATCAATTCTTGCTTGACAGGAAAACATGGAGAGATGAATCAAAAAGGGAACCTAGCAAGACAAAAGAGGAAAATGGTGTGAAGCTCTCAAGGCAGAAGCAGCATAAAGAAAGCGGAGTAAATGGGGTCTATCCAGCTAGTAAGCTTGGATTTGGTGTTTAGATTTTAGCAAAAGATGATGTATACAATGGGGGCTAGTTAGTCTACTATTAAGTTTATTACTGAAAGTACATTTTGAATTTAAAAGGATAAATCAAGGAAAAAAGCCTTAAGTAAGAGCAACTCTTGTAGCTTTGAGAAAATAGTGAAAGTTCACTTCTAAGGATGAAATTGACTAAGCTGAATGATGCTTGCCACCTTCATGATATCATTTCTTAAATACTTTCCCGAAATTATTTACGGTCTACAAAAATAAAACTAATCTAATAACCATTAATTTCCAGATTAATTCAATATAATGGGATAATTACGCATTTTCTTTCTTCAAATTCGAACCAATTTAAACCGAATTTAAAAATGAATCGATCGATTGATTCAGTTCTGATTCCTGAACCATTCATCTTGTTTTAAAGGAGTTGTAACTATTAGTATTCGGTAAATCCAAGTGACGGAACAAACAGCAAGAGAATAAAAGCACGGACCTTAGGTCAACAATGAAGCTAAATACAATGAGGCCTAGGCCCATAAAAATAGGCCCACTTCTTTTTCGGGTTACTGGGTTTTCCTTTTCATTTAATTGTGGCTAAAATAAAAAGCAAGGACAGGTACCAATTGGGTAATTTTTTCGAGACCTCCCTCTAAAGTTTAGCATATTAATACTGTGATAGAAAGTATTAACGTAATTATAGAAAATCTCCCTTGACGTTAGTATGAGAATATGTATAACGTCATAATAAAAGGGTAAAAATCATAAAAACTCTTTTAAAATTTATAGAACATTAAAATGAAGTTGAATTAAGTCTAAGAATACATTAATATTCTAACATCACTCAATTAGGCAGCTTAATTCTTTAACCATTGGAGAAAAGTAAAATTAAATTTTCATTAGATCACGTTAACATGCTACTCGTTTCTGACACCAAATCCACAAGCTACAATATAGCCATTTTTAATTTTTTGCTCTTGAGAAAGCACCAAAAGATCAACACTTTGAATTGCAATTTGTGGTGGCCCAAACTTTCACCGATAATCGGATCAACCACGAATCCATGATTGGTATTGGAGTGAATACGTAGTTAGTTTCCAAATCACAGCTTACATTTGAAGGTTTAGTGATTTTAAACATGTTATTGATTTTTTTTTTTTGGCTAGGACTTAATTGATTATATTTGAAAATAGGTTTGTTCAATTTGATGAATATGCTACTGCATGTTGTTCTTTTGAGTGATAAAGTATAAATGGAAGTGTGATTTTACTTAATGTTTGGGGTATGTTAGAAATGATGGATTTTTTATTACCCAATAGTCCATCAGTTTTATCTAATAATTAAATATTTTGAAGCAAGGGTATTATCGAAATTTTGACAATCTATTAACAGTTAAGATAATAGAATACTAATATCAGGAAAGGTCTTTATAATTACAGTGATACTTTCCATCATGGTGTTAATACGCTAAACTTGAGGGGAGGTCCCATAAAAATTACCCGGTACCAATTTAAAGGCGCGCTTCAGAGAAAAACCAGTAGCTTTGCGTAGCGTTGTTTTGTTTCGAAATGGCCACAGAGCTCTCTTCTTCACCAGCGCCCGTCTTATCCATAAAACACCAAACGTTTGCAACACTAAAGAAGCCTCACATCTCATCACTCTCACATTTCCTTTCTAAATCTCACCGGCGCTGCAATTATTCTCTCTCTATCTCTAAACATAGCTGTGTCTTTCGAGTCTCTTGCCAGAGCCAGGCTACAGATGCCGAGTTGGCCACTCGAGTTGGACAGGACCGTCTCTTAAAGGTTTCATTTCTTTTTTTATTAATTAATTAATTCGTTAATTAGTTTAATGGAGATTAACTTAACTATATATTTGACTGCTGCAAATGTACATTTCCAGGTTCCTGCATCAAACATAAGGAACTTCAGCATAATAGCTCATATTGATCATGGGAAGTCGACTTTAGCGGACAAATTGTTGCAAATGACTGGCACTGTACAGAAGCGAGATATGAAGGAGCAGTTTCTCGATAACATGGATTTGGAGAGAGAACGAGGCATCACTATCAAACTACAGGTTTTTTTTTTTTTAATAAATTTTTTAAGCTTCATAATCAATTGTTGCTTGGTTAGCATGTCTATTGTTGTTGCTTAAATTATCTTTTTTGTTGTGATATTTCTTTTCAAGCAATAGGAGTTGGTGATGGCCTTTCATGGCTATGGAAATTTGATTCTCTAAGAAGCTGCTGACTCAGCATTCTTGTGTTTCCATAATTTTAGAGTACTTTTGTGTATTTGGGGTGGTAAAATGGCAACCGTGTGGTGGAATTTATAAAAATAAAAAATTTAGTTTTGTGCTGATTGAAATGATGTAGTGGAAAATAATTGAATTTCCGTAACCTCTGCATGTTGTGTTATCATTCATGTCTCCCTGGATATACTTGTGTCTTGTTTTTGAACAGTTCAAAATTTCCAAGTAAATAAGACCTTTTTAAGTTAATTTTTAATCGTTTTGATGTAAGAATAAATATGTGCTACTTGTTAAATGCTAAAGTCATGCAAATATGAGTAGATGTTAGAGATATTAATTGGGGATCAGTTCCTCAGATTTTCTGTAAGAAGATCTGTGGTGAACTTCTAATTGTAAGATGCAAATTGAAAATAGCTGATTTGATGTCATTATGACTTTCCCTGTATAGTTTTATTTTCTGGTAATATATTAGTGGGATTTATGTCTTTCTTTATTTTGTTCACATATATGTCTTTATGAGTTTTGATGTTACAACTTATTTTGGTCAAATTTTTGTGGCAGGCAGCTCGAATGCGTTATGTATTCGAAAATGAACCGTTTTGCTTGAATCTTATTGACACGCCAGGGCATGTGGACTTCTCGTATGAGGTAATTAAATGGAATATATCAGGGGATGAAAGTATTTTGACGAGGCCCTAGACATTGCCATCGTCTACTTCTGTGTCGAAACATGACACTTTGTCTATTTCTACAACTTCTGAGGATTGAGATTTGACATCCTTTTCTCATTTCATTTGTGTGTAGGTTTCTCGTTCTCTTGCTGCATGTGAGGGTGCTCTCCTTGTTGTAGATGCTTCTCAGGTAACTTTTATCTACTCTGTACTTAGCATATCATTTTATTTAACTACTTATACCATTTAACACAGAAAATTGTTTAGACATTCTTGTCCTGGTTCTGTTGATATAATTAAACTTTTATGTCCGATAGCTCACTGAAATTTGTTAACTGACCTGTTGCCAAATGCATGTATTCTTCTGTACCACTGAGACCACCACCACTGCCATTAATATTACTGCATTCATTATCACTATTAACTGCATATATCTTTCTTATTTTGCAGGGAGTGGAAGCCCAAACACTGGCTAATGTCTATTTGGCTTTGGAAAACAATCTTGAAATTATCCCAGTAAGTAAGCCATCATTCTTTGTCTCGTCAATACTTTTATGTTTACTCGTTGATTTATTTATTTATTTATTTTTCCTTTCAAATATTTTGTCTTTGGCCTGAGTACTCAAATAGCGATACATGAAATATACCATACTTTTAGCTTGAAACTGAATTTAGGAAAATGCTGATAATGGAGATAATTTGAGAAATGTTAGGAAATACATTTTCCATGAATAAAATCATCTATTTCCTTTTTCTTTTCTTTCTTTTGAAAGGGAGCTGAGGGGGTAGAAGAGCTGGAGTTGGATGGTGTTTAGGGCTTATATATGTAAAATTGTTGATTAAATACAGTGGTGGAGATAAATTATTGCCTTGATAATGTCATTGTGGCAGACATATGATCACTGAAAAATTGTTTTTGACTATGCTCATGAAATGCATTGAAGCTCCTAGAAATTCTTGTATGGTTGCACTTAGAACACATGTCATGTAAGCCGAGAGGAAAGGTTATGTTTGATTAATTATCTCTAACCTGTTTAAGTCTTGTGATTAGCATTTTACAATTAAAATATTCAAAATATTAGGATTTTATTTACTTACACTCATGACTGTATGTTGATTCATAAATCTCTGCTTATGTTATTAAAAGTCAATTGAGATAGAGCATTGGCACCTGTTTCAGGTGTTGAACAAAATAGATCTTCCTGGTGCTGAACCGAGTCGTGTTGCTAGGGAAATTGAAGAGGTTGGTTTGCAAAAAGCAGGTTCTTTTAATGGGTGTGTAGTTCATGTTGGACCATTGCTGTTTTTCAGATGTCACAGATATTGCCAAAGCTAGTGTAAATTTTTCGTCTTAGGCACATGAAAAAATTTGGGTTTGATAGTGATAAGCTATAACATATTTACTTCCATTGGCTTTAGCTTTTGGTATTTATGAGTATTCAATAGTATCATTGTGTTTAACTAGGATTTCATTTTATTGACTAAATTACAGCATAGGCAAGATGGGCCTGTGTTTGGATACATTTGTCACACCGCTAACTAAATTTGGCCTTGCATGTGAAGGGATATGTAAGGGCTTCAATACTCTTTTTGTCTTTACAAAAGAAATTTATGATTTTATAAGATGAAGAAAAATCAAGTGGTACATTTGTGATGTGTACCAGTTGTCATCAAAGTTGTCAATGAAACTGAAGTAGAAACTGACAATGATGCAAAAAGTGTGCAATGATTTACAATGAATTCCTGACAAGATGGAATTGTTACGCATTTATGCATTCTCATTGCATCTTTCTGCCCTTTCTTAAGTTCAGTTACACCAACTTAATTATATATACTATTGATTGTCTTGCTCTGAGTACAAAAATCGGCTGAAAATAGGATTTTGGTGCGGACATTTGTTAGAAAGTAGTGCTAAAGGTCGCACATTTTCTGTGTAGGTTATTGGGCTAGATTGTACCAATGCAATTCTCTGCTCTGCAAAGGTTAGTTGCATGACATTTGGCTCCACTGTTGGCCTGTGGCTTTTTTTTTTGGGGGGTGGGGGAGGGTACTCAGTGAAATTAGATTATTAAAGAATTCACTAGTTTTAAATATTTTATGCTTCTTTGGATGCTATGTAGGAGGGCATTGGTATAAATGAAATTCTGAATGCAATTGTTAAAAGGATTCCTCCACCCTCCAATACTGCTGGATGTCCTTTTAGGGCTTTAATATTTGATAGGTATGCTTTTTACTTGTCTTTCTTCCTTGACATTGAAACTCATGTTTCTGTTTGTTTAATTATTGTTTTTAAAATTCTAATACCGGGGCATACTTTATTCAAGTTATTCACCTTCAGGCATTTGATTGTTTAGATTTCTGATTGATTAATCATGCGAAGATGGATTATGAAAGTCTGTCATATAGAGGATTATCTAAGCAAGTCTTCATGATTGAAACAAGTGCTTTTCATTCTTCATAAAATTACTAACATGTGCATGCTTGAGTTGACGCTTCCTACAGAGAATTCTCAATTTCTTTTACATATTTTTCCAGAGAATCAGTAACCCTAATACTTGCTGTTGCTGTTCATCTTAATAAAGTTCTTGAAAATATTTTATTGTTTTCACTTTTTTTTTTAAATTTATTTTATGATTATGCAGTTATTACGATCCATATCGGGGAGTGATCGTATATTTTCGAGTCATTGATGGGACTATAAAGAAAGGTGACAGAATTTACTTTATGGCCAGTGGGAAGGTGAACTACTTTTTCAACTTTTAAGTCTTTTCTATACCTTTAATTTGAAGATTTGTGGGATAACCTTATCAAAAAATAACTTTACATACATGTGTTTGCATTCGGTCTATCTGTTTTGTTGCAAGTTATTATAATGGTCATTTAGGTCTTTTCCAAATTTCACTCTGTGAGGAAAGCTGCTAATGTATTTTGAAAAGTGTAATGAGTGATGATAATTAACTATAGGTTTTGTTCTGTGATAATCTGGAAGCAGTTTCAAACTTTGTGACAACTTTGTAATAACTTAGTCTAAACTTCAGGATTATTATGCTGATGAAATTGGAGTGTTATCCCCCAATCAAATGCAAGTGGAAGAACTTCAAGCAGGTGAGGTAAAATGATTCTTATCCATTAGCATCCTTCTCAGTATGACGTGTTGTTTCATGTTTTCATAGTATCTTTTTATTTTTTTGGTGGCTGCTGTCTTCCTCTCTCTCTCTCTCTCACACACACACACTCTCTCTCTCTGTGAGACAGAGGGATAGAGAGTACGAAATAGAGAAGGTTATCTTTATTGTCTATTGCTGAAGTAAAAGTACAAGACATACAGTGTTAAGACATAGGGAAGATACCTCAAGAGACAATACACAACTTATATGCACTTTACACTCAGTAGCACACAATGGTATAGATGTAAAGTCAATGTATAGCATTTATTGTCGCCAACTCAGTAACACTATACCATTGGACAAATAGGATGAATGGTTGGAGGTTGTTTCAAAAATTTAAAATATAAGTTAAAAGATCTCTATCCCTTATGTGTATGGATATATTGCAAGCTTCTATGCAGTTTTCTAGCTAACCCTTCTCCCAGTTATCTGGGCCTTTATTGTAGGTTGGCTACCTTTCAGCTTCTATAAGATCTGTAGCAGATGCTAGAGTGGGTGACACTATCACGCACTTCAATAGAAAGGCAGATAACTTGCTACCTGGATATGAGGAAGCCACTCCAATGGTATTCTGTGGCCTGTTTCCAGTTGATGCTGACCAGTATAATTCTCCAGCTTGTTCTTTTTGGCTTTCTGGTACGATAGAATGTAACTTTGTTGACGTCTATGCCTACACCATCATTTGTTGTCCATTTTGTTGGCAGGTTTCCGGAACTGCGTGATGCATTGGAAAAACTGCAACTTAATGATGCTGCCTTGAAGGTAGTGAAATTGCTAATATGCCATATACAAGGGTTGTCTGTTTTAAGAATATTCCTATTGAACACATCCTTAATACTACACTAGAAACACCATTTCAGGAGTTGAAATTGTGAAGTTCATTATCCTTCTAACAGTTTCTGACTCTTGAAGTGATTTAAGAGATGTGGTGACTAATGAAAGAGAGACTCAGAACTAATTATAAAAAGTTCCCTTAAAATGAGGAGGATTTGAATATTGGAGTTGTTTATTTAATTATTTATTTGCATTTTAGTATTTTATCTGGTCCCCTAATACAACTTATGAAAGGAAACCAAGTTTAAGCGATTTCAGCTTTCGTTCTGTTAATTATCTTGTGAAACACCCAAAAAAGCTCTCGTATTTTGAAGTTCCAAATAGGGTATTACATTAGTCTTAGTTGAAACTAAATCTAGGTTTCTTTTTAGGTTACTTGTCCATTGAAAAGATTCTGTTGTTTGGTAATGCTTCTTGAATTGTTTTACTTATATTATTATCCTTTGTTTAGGAAGTAGTCTCAGGGGATTTTTTTATCTGAGATGCTTGTGATAGCAGCCTTACAGCATAAGCTGCACTTGCTCTCTATAATATGTCTCTTTCTTAAAGTGATTGGAGTTTTAAGGGTTCATGAACATTTTCATTTATGTTTGCTGTAAATGCAAGATGTGTACCCGCTTATTTTTTAAATAATACTATTAAGAAGCAGTGCTTCATCTTGTTATGATGCTTTCTTTGCAGTTTGAGCCTGAGACTTCAAGTGCCATGGGTTTTGGCTTTAGATGTGGGTTTTTGGGTTTGCTTCACATGGAAATTGTCCAGGTTTATTCTCTTTTCAACTTTGCTAGTATTATTGACTTGTAAGTTGGGGAGAATTTGGAAAGTTGGTATTGACCCTTGGAAAATTTTCTTGCAGGAAAGGCTCGAGCGAGAATACAATTTGAGCCTGATAACTACTGCCCCAAGTGTCGTGTACAGAGTGAATTGCGTTAATGGTCAAACTGTAATTTTTTAATCCTGAACTTCCTGTATCTGGTCTGGTTTTTTTGCATCTTCATAAGCATGTGGATTTTGATGTTGAAAGTATGGCTGCCACATCTATGCATAGCATCTCCAGGATGTAGGAAAAAGCTTGAAAATTCAGATTACATAGAACCAATTCTGCATGCTTATGCTTTTCATTTATCTAAATAAATAAAATGATTTAAAGGGTTGAAGGCTGGTTAAATGCCTCTATCTTGGAACCATAGATTGTTTTTATGAGTGGGCATTGCTGTGAAGGAGTCTCATATCTGATACTCGTACTTGCTGCTAATGCAATTACTTGTCATGCCTTTTTCTGTCATTTTGACTTTGGATTTAGTTGCAACTCAATTTTGTCACTTGCTTATTTTACTGGTACTAATCTCTTTCTTCACTCTTCATCACCATTTCCCTGCTCACTTGCTTGAAGGCTTACTTGTAACAATCGTTTCATCCACACTCTGTTTCTTCTTCACCTTCCTTTATGTTACTGTCTGCTTCATCAGCATTTTGCTGGTTTCTTACACCCAGTCCAGACAAAAATATCAACTTTAAATCCTATTCTCCGAGTATTGTACTTGTTATTTTCTGTTTTGTCGGCAAAAGTAGTATTTGAAATGGAAACAAATGGGTCCTAAGTTGTGTCCTCCTTTTTTTTTTTTTTAATTCCCTAATTTTTTTCATCCTGGATAGGTGAGATTTGGGTTGAATAATTTTGTTGCAAGTCAATGCACAAGAAGTTTTAGTGGATAGAAAAAGTGTGATGATGTAATTTTCCCCAGATAAAAGTTCTTGCATTTAATATATATTACATGTGGGTGTATCGTGTAATCTCGTATTTCTTATTGGTATACCTTATAACAACATTCTTGAAGGTTGAGTGCTCAAATCCTTCTTTACTTCCTGAACCTGGACAAAGGAGGTCAATTGAAGAGCCGTTTGTTAAGGTTACATCTTTCATCTTTAGATACTTGTTACTTCTTCTGCTGTTCAACTCCAAATTAAATCATTCTTATGGAGCTTTAAAAATTAATAAGTTACTTTAATTTGATATTTTCCCTTCAGATTGAGTTGCTTACCCCAAAAGAGTATATTGGTTCACTTATGGAGCTGGCTCAAGATAGAAGGGGAGAGTTTAAGGAAATGAAATATTTTACTGAGAGCAGAGCATCTTTAATCTATGAATTACCCCTTGCTGAGGTAACATTCGGCTGCTTGTTTCCCTTTTGCATTGATCTGGTTACTTGAAGCCACTTCTTACTATTTTGGGCTTCCCTTGTTTAATTTTTCATATTTTGTTTTTTTCCTTATAATTTCTGTATATTTGTTTGCAGATGGTGGGTGATTTCTTTGACCAGTTAAAATCTAGAACTAAGGGCTATGCTAGCATGGAATACACATTTCTTGGGTAATCATTTTTAGTGTTTTCCTTTGTGAAACTTCTGTGCATGTTATAGAAATAATCATTATTCATTAATTTTCAGCTTCTTAATGTTCCCTCATGGGAAACTTTAGCTTGAGTGTGTCATAAATAACTTTAAGAGGAGTAAAATGAGGAAGCTGATGATACTGTTGGGCTGCTGAATCAATGGGTTTAATATTGTTCAAAAGCAGGATAAAAGTAAATTAACTCTGCTATGTGAAAGGAGTAATAAATTGCATCTTTTACCTATGAGATATTACAAGTCCCCATCTAAGCTAGTGCTAAAAAGAAAACTCCAGTGGCCCATTGTACATTTGAGCTCTAACAACCATATGTACATATTTATCATTAAAGCCATTTAGAAGGCTTTCACAGTCTAGTTTTCCTTCATTAAATACAAAAAGGTAAATCTCATTTATCTGAAAAACAAGAATATTCTTATCCTTGTTTGTACAGAAGCTACATTTTCTTAAGGTGAGTACCAGCCTTAAGAAAATACAAAAAGGTAAATCTCGTTTATCTGAAAAACAAGAATTATTATTATTTCCTATATGCATCCGGAATTTGGATTTTGAGTCGTATAACTGTGTATCACATACATCTGTTTAACATCTCTCTTTTTACGGGTTGGGTTTGTACTTGCAATATTGCATAATTTCTTCTCAATCTAACTGTCAGGTACAAGGAAAGCCAATTAATAAAGCTGGACATATTAATTAATGGCGATTGTGTCGAACCATTGGCAACTATTGTGCACAAGGATAAGGTTAGTTAACTTTGGCTCATCAGGATATAATTTGTGGATATTAATCTTAAGGAAAACTTCATGGAATACGAAAATGCTGCAAACCTTGAAAAAGGAAATGCTTAAGACAGGCAGACGAATCTTCATCATGCACACAACTTTGGGCTTTCTTTTATTTGGAGTGATTACCAAATACAGAACCATGAAAACTATAAGAATTTCTTTTTATTCTTTCTTATTTTTGCAATAGAAAGTTATGGAAATTTACATAAGTAGCTAATTTTTGTTAATTTTGTTAATACATGTAAATTTTGAATGGAAATGGCATTGATGTATGGAATGTCACCAGCCATGGCTAATATTTGTCCAAGAGATGGCTGATTTTACCTAATAATCTATATTTGCTCCACCCTCTCCTTTAATTTCAGTACGTTAAGGACTTACTTGTTGCTTGTTGTTAGTCGTTTTAGGATTAATTTTAGTATGTTAAGGACTTACCTGTTGCCTGATATTCGTCGTTTTAGGATTATCAGTTTGAAGAAGTGATTTTCATAGATGGCCTCACCTGTGGGCTCTAAATTTATATTTTCTTTATATGAGTTATAGGGTAAAGGCTGCTGTAAAGTTTGAGCTGGAACCTTTCGAGAGTTAAATTTTTTTCCTTAGACAAAATTGTTTTGAGATCCAAGCAAACTCTGTTTTTCAGGCATATGCTGTTGGCCGGGCTTTGACTCAAAAGTTGAAGGAGCTTATTCCACGACAAATGTTTAAAGTACCAATCCAAGTAAGATTTGTAAATCCTTTCAGTATGCCTAATGGCAATTCATCCTCTCCCCTACCCAAGTGAGAAAGGTTAGAACCCCCAATCTCTTGTACTACCCCAAGAGGCTTTACCAGCTAAGCAAACTAGCCCCCAATTTCCTCCCCTTCTATGCATCTATATTTGAATGCATGTTAAGGGTCAAGGAGTGTGACTTAAATTGGGACATAAAATTCTCAATCGCTGTCTCTTTAACCCAATGGTACATGTATATATTTGTGCGTATAATGATACTACATATTTTTATGTCAACGAGCTTGTATCATGCCAACTACTTGTAGTGCTGGTGTCTGTGTATCATAAATACAGATGCTGCTTGACACAGAAACTTACGTAGTAATGCACATAATGGTGTTGATTTTTGCATTCCAGAGCATTCTGGTTAGAATCTCTTTTTTTTTTGGGGGGGGGGGGGGGGGGTTGCTGGTGATATTCCATTCTAAAACTTCATATGTTGAGACAGAGATACAAGTGGCTGATTCTGGAACATACTCTTTTTATTTTATTTTTATTTTTAATTATACACTAATTTGGTTAAATGTTTATGTAATATGACATTGACAGGCATGCATAGGTTCAAAAGTGATTGCCAGTGAAGCTTTGTCAGCAATTAGGAAGGATGTATTGGCCAAATGCTATGGTTAGCCTCTTAAGGAACCTGTACATTTCTTAACGATAAATATTCTGTAAATATACAATATTTTTGCATTAATTTTGTGTTACTTGAGGTTAGCAGCAGAAACTATGCATTCAACTATTTCATACGGACTCACGTTTTATCAATATGGATGTTTGTTGTCATGTGTGGCCTCTAATCGTTATCCAACATAACTGTAGTTCAATTTATTGTCAATAATTATGTTAAAAGTGAAAATCGCTGGTGGAAATTCTCTCACTTTCTTTGTTCAATTTGTTATATTTCTACTCAACAGATGAAAAAAAATAAAAATAGTCCTTGAAATTGACAATTCCAACCTAACATCTCAAGAATATGCTATTCAGTTAGGAAAGTATCAATGTTCACTTGTATACACTCTTTGAAACAAAAAAGGAAAAATGCACACATATTTGTTCTAATTTAAGTAAACAGAGATGGTAGTATCTGTTTAGGTTTTTTCAAAAGGGTTGAATTGGAGTGCAGAACTGATATTTGAGGGTGTTGGGATGATTGGAAAAATCCATGTGTAGTTATAAAATTTAATACGTCTTATTAATCACAACTTATTGCTGCTTGATGTTTTATTTAATGTCCAAATATTTTTCTTTTATCATTCCAAACATGGTTATATTGATGATAGATGAGGGATCATATTTTTAATTTTCAGAAAGATTTCAGCTTTGGAAATGCTGAACCTTTTATTAGTTGAAAGCAAAGTTTAGTTTATCTCTCCCTTTCCTCTCATTCATCACTTTCTACAGATTAATTTCTTCTCCGTCCAAGACCAAAGTGTTTCTTATATTTTACATCTGTCAAGAGCAGTAAAGATACAGTTTTATTTGGCTTTTTCCATGCTAATTGTTTCCAGCTTGTTGTCTTCTGTGTAGTCATTTGCGGAAGAACTTCTCAATTGGGTTTGCTATGTTTCTGAACTGAATGTTTTCTGTATTTTTGCTTTATTATTTAAGGTGGGGACATTTCAAGGAAAAAGAAATTGCTCAAGAAACAGGTATTATATCTTGCCAAAATATTATATTTCCATTTTTCGTATGTCCTCATTCCTCTCACTGATGTTTTAATGTTTCAAGTTTCAACAGTGGGAGGTTGAGCTTGTCATATTCGGTTCTAGTCTTACAATTAAAGAAATTAGTAGTTATCTTTCCCCCATCTATGCTTCTTGTCACTTTGACCTAAATTACTTGCAATTAAAAGCTTGGTTGCATTGAATCACATTTCTTACAATCAATTACTACAGAGCCGTGTTTGGCAGAAGTCTAAAGCACGGTGCGTTAGTGCTTATAGGCAATATGCACATTAGAACGTTGAATATAGGAAAGCACTATGCTCACATGTTTAGGTTGAAATTATAGATGTAACTTTTTCTCGTTGTTAATGACATGTAAATTAGGTGCAACATTTTATTACGTCGCTCAGTTTTTCATTGCAACCCGGGGAAATGGCAACTAACTGGATTTCACAGTTCAATAACACAGTTCTAGTAGTGTAAATATTTTCAGCATGCTATTACTCCTGTACTGGATGGAGATTTTAACTAAACTGCTGAATAATTTTGGTTTATCTCTTGATCGAGCAAATTGTAGGAAACAGACTATATACTATGATTAGCCAGATTAGGCTGTGCTTATACATTATTAACTGATTTTGCATCTATTTTGGTTGTTGCCAGGCTGAAGGGAAGAAACGAATGAAGGCAATAGGCAAAGTTGATGTGCCCCAAGAAGCCTTCATGGCTGTGTTAAAACTTGAAAAGGAGGTGTTATGATCGTGTTAAGTTGTTGCTTGTAACATAATAGTCAATGAAATAACAAAATTTAAATTTACTGCCAAAAGCAGAATCTTTCTGCAGTTAATTAAGAATCTCTCTCTAGGCAGAAACCAGAAAGCAGTGGATTCGTGCAATTTGTTTCTGTTTTGCTTGTGCACGCGCGACGGGCGCTTAAATATTTCAGGGTCTAGTCTTCCTTTAAAGGAAAAATAAAAATCAAAATAAAAAATCTAGGCTGCTACTTATTGACTCATGTATTGTACGGACACAAGGATTTAAATTTTGCCAAAATTGGCCAAATAGTCCATTAAAAGTCGATTGATTTGAGTTGAGAACGATCTGTTGAAATCTTTGGTTCACGAAGGTTGAAGGGCCTGTGTGTTGGTGATTTATATCCAAGTCATTACATGAATATTGCTTTACGTCAGTACATAAAAATAGGAAGTCTTCTCATGACTCATGAGTTTGATATTTGTCTAAATTTATGTCTTTGGACCCTTCAAATTATTTACCGTCATTTATCCTTATTGGTTATATTTTAACACTTCTGCTTTCGTATGCACGAATCACGATGAAGTGCAAAACAAAGAATTGCATGCATAAAAGAATGTAACAGAAGGACCTTGTATGTATGACTGTGTAAGAAAGAGACTTGTAAACAAATTTGAATTGAAGAATTTAATGTATAATAAAAGATACTTTATCTTTTTTACACTGATAATAAGAGGTTCAAAGATTCAAGAGCTCAAAAAGATCCTCCCAGCCCAAAAAATACGAAAATGATTTTAAGGAAAAATTTCGGGAAAAAAAGACGAAATGGATAACATAAACTACGAATGCAATAGAAACTCCAAACGAGAAACAAAGGCAAATAGGCAATTGAAGAAAAACGATCTTGCACTTTGTACACAATCGACACGCCCGTTCATTAACTCGATACATCATCTCTTGTAAATCCAACCCAACGATTCTCAGCATAAGGCCAAATCTTTTAGCATAACGTCGAGACAGCCCTGTACCACCACTAGGTGCTTCTTCACAAATATGGAATGCCCGAAGAAGGGAGGACTTTGGTCTCGAGACATACCCTCATTTCGAAGGTCAACATATATCTCAAGTAACATGCATGACAAGGCCTCTTTTATAAGGTATTACTCTCAATCACTCCAATAATGATTGTATATATCATTCCGCAAATTATCTAAGAACATCAACCCGGTCGATAACATCTAGTGCCTTCTCCTTTTCTATACCAAAACCAATTATGGGAACATGAGAAGGAAGCCTCTTAGTTGCTGCTAATTCCTTGCTTCCCCTTTGTGGGGATTGCCCGCTACTCTTGCTCAGCCTATCATACCGTTTCAATCTGATCTTGTCAAAGTCCAGGCTTTTACTAATTCCTGGGACTCGATTTCTCTTCGCTACCTTCTGCAAGAGCTCCTGTTCTTCTGAGGTTAGTGGTGGAAACGTAGATGGCTCAGGTTTCGTGTGTTTATTTGTCTTTTGAATGGATGTGCCAACTGGATATTTGATGGCTGACTTCATGCCACCACTGATGACCCCAAACCTGGCCTTGTTGACTAGCTGATGAAGCCAGAGCAGTAAATCAAGAATATAGGCTTCTGTTTTCTCCTTATCAGCATGGTAAAGTGTCTCAAGACGAATCACATCAGTTGGGCCAGCTGGTTTTCGGTTTAGGTCGGACCTTATTCATGAATAATACAGAGTTTAATTTTTGCATATGTTTTTATTTCCATAATGAAATCACTTTCAAGGGGGAAAGGAAAAATAAAACTAAAGGACAGAAGAAGAGAATTGTCACTCACCCTAAGTTAGCCCACTCACCAACCCAACCAAAACCATGATGGGCTCTGCATCAAATTATTGGCAACCAAAAACAACATGAATATTAGATCAAAGAGAAGGAAATGATTTAAGGATATGAATACATGTTAGAAAGAAATGGAAAAATATATATTTGCAGAATAGGTGGCCATCTTACTTGGCTGTGTTAGTAGCAATTGGAACAAGCCACTGCAAAGTCTTCTCCATCTCATCTTTTATTTGTGCAACAGTGAACTGCAGAGAGAAATGACAGCCACAACAGTGAATGAGTACAAGGACTTTAAAATGATCAAGCAATTCTCTTGTTGCTGAAAGTGAAAGAGACTCGGTAGAGGAAGAACTCCGGTTTAGTTCTTCTTTTATCAACTTCCCCTGTGCAGTGAAATAGTACGTATCATCTGAACTGTAACACTCACGTTATTGAAACATGAAATACCTCTTCTTTGACATGAAAAGATTGTAATTTGGAACGTAGTGCTGATTTTATGCTTGGTGGTAAACTCTGGTATAAAGCATCTCTTGTACTTGGAGGCATGGAACTTGATCGGGCAACCTGATGGCAGAAGCTTACCAAATTGAAATCTTGAAGACGTAATTTAGAAAGAAACCGACATTGAAGGTATGCATATAAGAATAAGATGCAGATTACTTTTATATTTTTGTGCAGATTAACGGAAACAATGGCTTTCTATTCAGTTGAAAAAGAATAAAGACAATGAACAGAATTAATAAACTCACTAGAGAATCAATTTGCAAAATAATGTTTGCATAGTGCAAGGCCAGGCCAGCAGGTCCCAGTCTTTGATGATTGCTCATGGATCCTTTAAATGGGAAATGATCATCTGTAGGAAGCCAAAGGAGAACACAACTTATATTAATCCACAAATATTATGTTTCAGAAAACGTCTTGGCTTAATATAAAAAAGCACAAGTGTATAAAAAGAAAAAAGAACCATACATTTACTTTCTAGGCAAGATAGCATATAGGCTGCCATGTACAGAGGAGAGGGACTAAAGGTCAACTAAGAAAAGGACAAGAAATCCCAAAGACCAAAAGCTACAAAGAAGAATCTCTAGCCAGTAAAAGAAAACAAAAGAACCCCCAAAGATGCAGTCATAATCCCCACAATTTATCAAGCCATATAAATTGCAATAAAATTTAAATTAAAGATAAAAGCTTTAGAGATTTTGAGAAAAACTGAGTGAACAAGAAAACATAGAAGGCCACTAAGGCAACTATATCTAAACCAAGATTCATTGGCCAGTATTTCACCCATCTGAGTAGATATCAAAATTATGTTAATACTTTTGACTCCTTAAAACAAAAGAAAACACAAACTGAACCAGCAAACAGAAACTACAACAGTCAAACCTAATTAAGCAACTAGAAAAATCCTAATGAAATATAAATACGTACCAGTACTGCCAAAGGCATCATGCATCTCTAGTAGTAAAAAAGTGACAATATCTACAAGCTTCTCCATCACCTGCAATCCAAAATGACACTTACACTCTTAGCTAATTAAATTTTGTTTTTTTATGTGTTGACATTTTTATACTTTAAGAAAGCACCAATAATTAACACCAAAACAAAAATTATATTAAGAAACATTATTTTGACCAGCGATGTCTTCTTTTTGTTAGGTTTTGACCCGTCTTGAATCAACAATATAAAACACACAAACACATTGCATGCTTCTTCAAACCTCCCAATAAATCTAAGCAGTTTATATAGTTACCTCTTCCAAACTTCTGGACCAAAGAGACTTTTTCCTCAAAATTTTCACTTGCTTTCTTTGGCTCTTTAATTCTGCCCTCAATATTGCGAAGCTCTCACCTAGACATAAAATATTGAACAAGCTGGATAAAGATTTTTACTAGAGAGCAATTATGACTTTTTCTTAAGTATCTGCAGAAGCATAATTAGTACAAACAATTACCGTGCAAATAATTTTCAAACATATACACTGGTAGTAAATAAAGGGCAGATTCTTCACTCAAAGTCATGTGAAAAAGGCAAGTTCTACCCAAAACTCCAAAATTATCTGGTTCATGCCCAACTGTCAAGTGCACTAAATATGCGATATTCGTATGCCCACCATAGGTAGTTTTATCAGACTGTATTCATGTATAACAGAATGGAATAAAGTTCTTAACTATGTTAGAACATGAAAAATTGTATTTGGAATATCAATGCAAGTTTCACTAATTTAATACTTGATTAGACAGATTTGGTTATATATTTTGTTTTCTTGAAGTTGGTTTATTGTATAGATTATAGATGATTTAGAAAAGGTATAAAACTTTTAAATACTTGGTTTTACGGCAAAAGGGAATTCTGATTTTTTTTTTCCCTTGAGAAATATACACCAAAGTTTAATATTATTCAATGGTTATCTTGCGCACAATTGGAATTCAATTTTAATTTTTCTTATTGTGTTTTTTTCACTTCAAATGCAAAATTCATCATGTTCCTTGTGTATGTTCTTCCTTTCTTTCTTTTCTCATTGAATTAACTTTTTAGTACTACAAATATTCTGTAAAAAGTTTCTCTATAGAATATAATACTTTTGAGTAAGCACTCTATTGAAGTTTCCAAAAAGAATAGTTTATCACGGCGTAGAAAAATATCTGCACCACATCAATGTATAAAGTGCATAAAGAGAAGAATAAGCAAATTACCTTTTTGGCTGCCAACTGGATTATCCTCCTCTTGACGCTTATGCTGACAATCTTGTTCAAATCTATCCAATATTTGCAATTCGTTGTATAATTCCTGTGAACCCCAGAAAATTAGTATTTTTTTTTTCTAACCCCCACTTTTCATGTAATTTTACAAAAAATGTGATAAATCAATGATCAGCAGTTAGATATTCACAAGAAAAGGTAATTTTAGTTTACAGTTTGCTTGTGTTACTCCAGTGTTATACAACAAGAAACCAATGCGCACAAATAAACGAAGCAGAGCCCATGGATTAGACTTTGATTTCTTATATTGTTTAGCAATACAGAAAGAGAGGTGAAATTTTATACAATAATGTTGATTAGAATTTTGTGGATTTCCTGCTTGGAGGTAAGAGATTGGCTAGAGATAAAGGAATCAGTTGCAGGCTATTTAGAATAACGAATTCCCCGGTCATGACAAATGGTCACCTGAGAGGCAAAATTTATACCTCCATGGGTCTAAGGCAAGGAGACCTACTTTCATCTTTCTTATTTGATTTGGTGATCTTGAGTTAGGTTACAGAGCAAAATAGGGAAGGTAATTTGTCTTCTGATGGAATTTCCCGCTAGTAAACAAATCCCTCCCATTAACATAGCTCATCCATGCATCCTAACAATGCAGTATTAACTACTGCTACCCATGACAAGAATCATACTGGTTAGTTTAAAACTTCTGCATTTACATTTTTGCCCTTTCATGTACAGAAGGGTCCACACATTCAATAATTCAAGGTTCTTGCATACATAAGAGAACAAAGGATGAGACTCACAGCTGTATGCTGAACTAAAGTCATCAATTGCTCCATCAACAATTCTGCCTCTTGCTTCAGTTGCTTTTGTGGGATGAGTTCTCTGCTAATCCTGCAAAATAAAATAAGACACTTCGTAAGAAATATGATGGTGCAAATCATGACGTACATAGTGAACTAGACAGCCAAAGTGGATAGAGTTTATCCATATTACTTCTCAAAATATCGGCCCAAGTTGTGCCACTGAGGATCTTTAGAGCGATTTCCAAAACGAACAACTTCCCCAGTAAAAATTTTCAAATCATCCCTGCAAACATAAGTCAGTCTTAAGATACTAACTCAAAGAAGCATCAGCAAGGTGATTAGCAATCAAAGCAAGCTCATCCAAGGAGAAGGAATTGTCATGCCCATTTTGTGCAGTTTTACCTCTTGTCAGCTGCAAAAATCTTCAGGAGTTCGTCCATATCTTTTGAAACTAAATTTTGCACGCCTTCTGCAGGAAGCACAACTTCTTTCAACTGTCTGACACTGCTTTCAGAAATGGATAGCATAAGATTGGAACCCTTGACTATCGTGTTTGCAACCTCAAAAGCTAATATTGAGAGTTCATTGCTTTTAGTTCCCACTCCAGAAAATCCATTATTAGGGTTTAAATTTGTCATGCTACTCCCAAGTGTATCCAAGACATCCACTGCCTTTCCTAGTCCAACAGTACCTGCTCTTCCTAAACGTGCACTTACCTCCGAAACCTGCCTCACAGGAGCACTTTGTTACTGCTTTCTGTACATCATAAGCAAGTGAAGCAGTGAAAGCTAATCACATGATTAATTGCAGAACTTCAAGTTCAGCAATCTTTTAACTTCAAATAACATAAAGAGGATAAGTTGCTGATTATTTGTAAAAGCTTTTCAAATGACTTTCAATTATTATTTTTGCTTCTGATTTTTAATTCACACTCAAACCCTTAAAAAGTGTGAGTTATTCTCTCCCATAAAAACTCCCTAGGATCAGAGTTGTGTGATGTGGGTAGTATTTTGAACTTTTCTATCCTGTTTACTTAAAATTTTAGCAATCACAGGCATCTGAACTAATTCCCATTCTGTATAGCTGAAAAATCACCTACTCCCAACTACAAAATTTTTTAAAATTTGACTTCACCCAACAAGATGGAGGGTGAATTTCTCACAAATCACTTGGCTAGAAGACTCCATTAAGTTAGTTGGCAACAAGTAATTCTAAATCATTTCCTCATTTGGTAATGGCCATCGACCAATTCATGCATTGGTCCCATCAGAAGCCAACAAAAGACAGAGTCAATTTCAGTTTCAACAAGTAGAATATAATAACCACATATGTTTTGATCAACCGTAATTGACAGAGGGCCGGAGAAATTAGAACTGAAAACTGGAAAAGCAAACCTTTGCAACAGCAGCCTGAGTAGACCTGACAGACTTAGATTTCTGGGAAAGCCCCCCATCGAACCGCGGAATGCCATCATAAAAATCATCAGATTGAGGCTTAGGTAAGGAAGAAAATCCCTTGTGCTGCTGCTCCAGCGGTGATGGCGATGGGTTCAGTTTATGATTCTGTAACCCATTTGACTTGAGAGAAATCGAACGCCTTGTATTGTTTTTGTCGGCTTTAGAGGAACCCTTTGAGCACTGCCCTCCCATTCTCACACCATCAAACAAAGACTCGATTTTCTGCACAAACACGGTAAATTAATTAAATAATTGAAACAATAAATAAGGGAATAATTAGACTTACAATAAAGAAGAAGAAGAAGAAGAGATGAAATACGTGGATCTACGAAATGGGATTTCAAAACGAACAGAAAGAAAGAAGTTCGAAGTTGTTTCAGTCCAATCAAACGAACATTAAGAAGAGCGATGGGTAAGAACAGAGAAGAGAAGAAGGAAGTAGCAAAAGTCCAACCAATTGACATCGCCCGCCAAGCCCCAACAATGATATTATTAAATTGGAAAATAAAACACACTCGCATTCACACTCGTCAGCCTCGGCCCTCAGGTCAGCCGGTCAGGTGCATTATTATCATGATAATAATTATTACTATTATTATTATTTTAATTCTAGAACGACACGAGGAGACGAGAGACGCGCAGTGGCAGATGACCGGCTTGGACTTGGAATAACTGGTCAAACAATCAGACATATCGTTCTGCTGACTCTATTATTATTATTATTATTATTATTATTATTATTATACGGATTCGGTTACGATACAATTCACATATAATAAGATCTGAATTTCAACTACACAGGTAAAGTAATAAATAATAAATTATAATAATTTATTTATTATTATTATTTTATGTATATAATTAAAATTTATATTTCACTATAAGTGTACTTCAATATAGCCATAACTTTATTATATTCTTCATCATCCCCCAATTCGTTGATGCTCCCTCTTGTCTTCTTCTTCCATTTTATTTCAATTTCATGTCTTTTCTTCCTTTTTTTTTTCAGATTTTTTTAATGCAAAAAAAAATCACTTTTGTTTCCTTTTTGCTGATGCAAGATCGACATATAAAGCTTACATGTGTAATGTCATCACTGTAGCGGTGATGATTCCTTAATTTTGTTATCTTACCGAGACAGTGTAATCTGTATAAGAACTGAGTGCTTGTCATGTCTACTTTTGAAAAAACGAGAGAGCTCCATCATCGAGAAAGTTTTAAGGAGAAAATCACAAAGAAAAAAAATAGTGAAAAATACTGATAAATGTATGATTATTGAATTACTGAGGGCATGATAGTGAACTGTGTAAATGAAGATATGCACAGTGAGAGATTTACACGAGAAAACTAAATGAAGATATGCCACTGGGGTGGGGGCTTCATTTTGATGGGTGGCATTGGCGAAGGCGATTGGCTCCAGCCTCAAAGTAAGGTAGTGTTTTGATGGGCTTGCCCATGTGGTTCTCTTGCACCGTGCATTCATGTTCGTTGTCTTTTCATACGTGATCCCTTGATGCAGAATTTATAATGGGTTTTTTTAAGCAGATTTTAACTAGGTGGCGCAGAGTGGTTGGCAGAATTGGAAACCGACAAACTCTTAAGAATTATCTTTTTGTCTTTTCTAAGAATAATGTTGTTACACTCCTCAATTAATAATATCTCAATCCCGCTTATGGCTCGTAGTTTATTGGCAACTATGTGTTGTGTTGTATTGTATGTATGAGTTCGAGTCTTAGTAATAATTATTCAGAAAAATCTCGATTATTATTTAATTGTAATCATACTAAGATAGTGAATTAACACCTGAGATAAGTATATTGATATAATTTTTTAATCTCAAATAATGACGGTGGCATCCTGAGATACATATTACATAATTTTTATCACACCATATTGCCCCTTTGTCATTTTGTTTTGCGCTTTTTTTTAATTGAAACAGCCACATTTTTTGGCTTAAAAGAAAATTATAATATTTGAAAAGTGTAATAGTTTTTTTAAAATAAAAAATTTGAGATATATGTAATAAATATTTAGAAAAACTGCAATTCACATAAATATAGACCTAAAAAATAGAAGAAAAAAATCTGATAACTTATGTATGCAATCGAAAATAAATAATGAAAATAATTTTAATCCGTAGAGTAATGAAAATAATTAAGAAAATATAATTAGAGCTGGTAGTAAGTAATACGCGAGAGAGGAGAGGGGAGAGGAGAGAGGATGAGAGATATTAAGGCGAGAATTGAGACAAAAGTGCACAAGTGGAGGGCGGGCAGGTGAGATGAGTTGTGAGAAATTACGTTCCTTAACGACCTTCTCCTCGTCTCGCACTCGACGCGCTCGGTTGAGGAAGGAAGGAGACAGACAAATTAGTAAAAAAATATGAACCAAAATCAAACCAAATCACTCTGACTGTGTAGTGTGTATCCTTTGAACGGAGCGGTCAACGTTCCTCAAAATCACAGCAGAAGCTGCTGCTATTGCGTCTTGGAATCAATTTGTCGATAATCAATCATCAAAATCAATTATTGGAGTTATTAGTTAATAGCATCGGGTCGGTTGGTCAATCACTCGCTGACGTGATGTGATGAGTGCCGTTCGATTTCAATTACGTCGTCTGCTGCGGTCGTAACAAGAAGAAATAGATAGATGTTCTCGAGTAATTTGATAGGCTTCATTTTGGCTGTGGTCTCAAGTGCCTTCATTGGCTCCAGCTTTATCATCAAGAAGAAGGGCCTCCGCAAGGCCGGCGCCAACGGCGCTCGTGCTGGTATACCCTTCTTCCTTTACTATTATTCTTCTTCTCTTATTTGCTCTCTTTTTTTTCTCCCCCTATTTATTTATAACTGTTCATTCTTGTTATTTTTTTTCAGGTTCTGGGGGTTATGGTTATTTGTTAGAGCCGCTATGGTGGGTTGGAATGTTTACGAGTAAGTTTTCGAAGATAATTTATCATTTCTTGATTCAATTTTGCTTGTTGCCCAGAATGATGATTTGGCTCTTTATTATTTAACAGTGATAGTTGGAGAGATTGCCAATTTTGTAGCATACATTTACGCCCCTGCAGTCCTGGTGACTCCACTTGGTGCATTGAGTATCATCGTTAGGTGAACTTGATTTCTAATTTCTCTTTTAAGTACTTCTCATAATACTAGGGTGTTCAAACAAGTTTATCTGATGAATTATGAACTGTGTTTGCAAACGGGCAGTGCTGTTTTGGCACATTTCATGTTGAATGAGAAATTACAGAAAATGGGAATGTTGGGTTGTCTTTTATGCGTAGTGGGCTCTACAATGATTGTGCTTCATGCTCCTCTAGAGGAGTCTCTTAATTCGGTTCAAGAAATCTGGGTGTTAGCGACGCAACCCGGTATGCTGCTGATACCTTTGTTTATTTCAGTTATTGAACGCTCACTTTTTTGGTTCTTACCTTCTTCTTTTTTTTTTTAATTTCCTTCGGTGATTTTGTCTCCAGCATTTCTTTTGTATGTGGGCTCAGTGGTAGCCGTGGCACTAGTGTTGATATTGTATTGTGCTCCTCGATATGGCCAAACCAACATATTGATCTATATAGGAATTTGCTCTGTGATTGGCTCATTGACAGTTAGTACTTTTCATGGCTCTTGTTCTTCTCTTTCTGCTCTCTCCAAATTTTGGTTCATTCCTTTATTCTTGAAGATTGATATATTTTCTGGAAAAGGCATTTTTATATTGTTTATCTATTGACAATGACCAAGTGTTTTTTAATGTGTATTTCTTTCAGGTTATGAGTGTAAAAGCCATTGGCATTGCAATAAAGCTGACACTAGAGGGCTTGAACCAAGCCAAGTGCATTGAGACATGGATTTTTGCGATGGTTGCACTTACCTGTGTTATCACTCAATTAAATTATCTAAACATGGTTAGTGTCTTATGATACACTTACCTCTTGTTGTGGAAATTTTTTGTTCATAATAGAGCGGCATAAGCAATATTTTAGTGCTCCTATCAAGAAAAACACAGTATTCTAGTGTCACTGCTTGATAGTTAAATTGTCCATTTTATTCTACGTAATGCCTGTAATGAGGGGAGAGCACTATTTGTGCACAGAACATGTCAACTTCTTATCTTTTCTGTTTGGGTCAGTCAATTAGGAGCATTTCCTGTACCGTTTTGTGGGCTCTGTTTTTCTATTTTACTGTTTAGAAATGCTTGATCAGTATTTTTCCATGAAAACTTAGCCAAAAATGCTAAAAATTATTTGCTTTTTAATAATTTTGATATTCTATTATCTAATAAGCACAAAACAAACTTTTCTTATTACTCTGATCTCAACCAATGACATGTTTTTCTCGTTTATACCATTAATGAATGCAGCTATAGTTAGATTTTAATTGATGATAGCTTAGCCATTTGGGTCTGCAGGGCAAGAGTTAGTGAGCACATCTTTTATTTAGGCCAATTAACAGTGGGAACTCGTGCATTGAGCTTAGTCTTCTCCTGCATGGTCTTCGAGAGAGTCTTTAGAGGTATCTTGAAGGAGACTGTGTACATGAGTTTCTTAATTTGTTGGCTGATTAAGGGAGCCTGGAAGAGGCAAATATCGTAGATCTTACTTTTCAGTTATCTGGGTTATTTTCATTAAGTTGCTAGATCCACTTCTCTCTGTTCTTTCTTTGACTGATGAAGGTGTGTCAAAGTATGCATTCTTTGTAAGCATTTGCTTTCTCTCCTCTTTTCCTAATAAATGGAACTACACGAAATGGTGTCTCTGTTGAACAGGTCAAAATCAGTAAGTATTCATTCAACACAGTAATGAATTGAAAGGTGAAGAATTTTCTTCACTCCAATTTGGACACTTGTAAAATTGCATGGAGTATAATTTTGAACTTTAATCCTAGCAAATCAAATTCCAATCCAATTCTGAATATTTGTATGATTAATGGCTTTTAAACAATGCTCTTAAATCCAAAGTTTGCTTTATACACCCATGCTACTAGTGTCTGAGTTTTCTACTAGGGTGAAAAGGGACGGATTGGAACTGCATCCTATCTTTCCCCATTAATATGAATGTTCAAAGATTTAGATATAAATCCAGGGTGATCATCTTAACAACGTGTATTTGATATCACTAGAAATAAGATCCAGTTAGTTAAATAATTGCCTTGATCCAGTATCACCGATGTTTCTTTTAAGTGTATTTGCATTGGTTTTGGAGATTTTTTTTTTTAAAAAAAAAGAACCCTATGTTCAATTTCTGATCTTAGTTTCCTCGGAGTTGTTAAGGTGTTTTACAATTCAGCATTGCTCAACAGTATTCTGAGGAATTGAAATAGCTGACATGTTTCTTTGAAGTTCAAGGTCAACCGGGAACAAATTATTGTTTGGATTTCATCTTTTCTGGCACAAACATCATCTGGTAACATTTTGGCATGATTTCAGGCATTGGATACTTTCAACACAGCAGTTGTTTCTCCTATCTATTATGCCATGTTCACATCTTTTACTATTTTTGCCAGTGCAATAATGTTTAAGGTAACACTGCTATCACACAGTCATATAGATATTATAATATTTCGACAACTGTCCCTCATTATCTGTATCACAATGTTTTTGATATCATGTTTGATATCCATAGGATTATTCTGGTCAAAGTGCAAGCAGCATAGCGTCAGAGCTCTGTGGTTTTATCACCGTTTTATCTGGAACTTCTGTTTTGCACAGCACAAGAGAGCCAGATACACCCTTGATTACAGGTATATATATCTCCTGAGATTTTATGGACAAATCTTTGCTATGAAATCTTAGTGCTTTATATTTGCTTTAAAGCTTAATGAATTTGCCCTCTTAGTACTTTTAAAACACAAATACAAAGAAAATCCAGATTGAACTAAGGCTATTAATGACAATATATTTTGAAAAAAAAAAATTAGGTTATTCATCTTGACCCCACTCCCTTATTTGTGATTTTCAGCATCAGGTATATATCTACGATGTGTGACTAGCCTTGTAACCTCCATTTGATGGTTTTTCACAAATTTTTTTGTGTGGTGCCTTTGTATTGAAATCCTACATAGATTCCTATTAGCAACTACAGACTCTCTGTAAATGATAAAGAAAGAATGCAAAGTAAAGTTCACATTTGTTTTCCCAATCATGCAGATCTCTATACCCCGTTATCTCCCAAAGTATCATGGTACATTCAAGGCAATGGGGAGCTTTGGAAGAAGGATGAAGATGGGTCACATCCTAATATGATCACGATACGACCAGACTATTTCAAGTAAATTAAATATGTTTGAGATTTTGAGCATCAAAATTTTGAGTGTTGCACCCATCTCAAAAATTCGGGTTGCGAGTCCTTGTACACTTGTGCAGGTGAAAAGGCATGGTAAATTTTTGTCCACATTTTTTAATCCTTTTTTTTCCCTTCATCACTGTGTTAGATTAGATTATGTTACGGCCATTCGGTGCAAGGTCTTGTGGCCCATAACGACTGATTTGCTCATCTTGCCTTTGCATATATCTTTGTTATCCTTGTCTAAACATCCCTCCCTCTGTTTCCCCACAATTTAGCTGCATGTTTACTCTGTAAAAACAAAGTTCAATCTTAAAGCAAACCAATCCATGTAGGTCAGTTTATGTATCTTAATTCTTACATCTCTTCTTGAAGATTGGTAAAGTTTGTTGCTTTCAACTCCTGGTACAATATATCAGACGCTTTATTCTTGAATATTATTGACAGCCAGGTGAACATAATTCTTCAAAGGCGATCTCACTGCTAGTGCATGAATGTATAGTTGTGAAGAAATTGTAATCGCAGTTTATAGGCTACTAGTTTATGTAGGAGCCACGGTTATGAGATATTGAGATGGCTTTAGAATACGAGCCAGATTAGGATCTCTCTCTCTCTCTCTCTTTTTTTTTTTTTTTTTTGAATTTCATCTTACTTCAATTTATCGTTTAAAAATATGAAAATTTCAATTTACTCTTAAAATATTGTTATTTTTATTGACGTTGACTTAGAAAAATATGAGAATGCTCATAATCCTAACTAACCAACAATTTTGTGTGGTTAAGAAGGATAATTTTATTTTGGCCCTTAAGATATGACATATTTCAAGTTAGATGACAAAAATAAATTTATTAATCAAAGCCCCCATAAAGAAAAAAAGAAGTAAAGATGTTTAAAAATTAAATCAATTTTTACTTATATTTTTATTGAATGCCATTTTAGTATTTTTTTCCCCAAACGTGGAGCTAAGGGATAAAATAGTAAAATAACTAATAATTTATAAATATTTAAGTATATCCAATATTTATCATTTTCTTAGAATAATATTTATCATTTGAATTCATTATTCTTATAAATAACTCCTTTTTAATTTATGATTAAAATGTTAAAAACGAAAAGTTATAATCTTTTAAAATAAACTTTGAAAAAAATTATTCCTGATTTGGGCTTTGAAATCTAATAAATTACCAACCATGCCATCCACTACGATTCATCCTTAATTAAAATTTAAAATTGCAGTTCAATTTCTTCTTCTTCTTTTTTGTTATCCAAGTTCTTTTTTTTTTATTCTTCATCTTCTTTTCCTTTTTTTTCTCTTGTTTGTCTTCTTTTTGCCTTTTCTTCTTATTTCTTCATTTTGTATACTTTTTCTTTGGTTTGTTTTTGTTTCGTTATCTTATTCTTTGTTCTTATGCTTCTTTCTTCTTCTTCTTCTTTACATCTATCTAATAAGGGGTAAAATGAAATTAATTCTTTATTCTTTATTTTTTATTTTCGGGTTAATTCTTTCACCTTCTTCTGTATATTTTTTCCTTTTTTTCATTTCCTACTTTCTTCTTCATCTTCTCCATGTTTCATTTTCTCCAAGCATCATAAAGCCACAGTAGCCACAGCAGCAACACACGGTGAAGATTCAGCGCCGCGTGATGGTGCACCAACGCCGCTATTCCAAATCTTGGGCCATCTTCTCCATTAAACAAACCTTATCTTCTTCCTAACTTCACAAGTAAAGCTAAAACCAAATTAATCATTGAAATCATCAACACCCATTTGCTTGAATTATCGTATGCTTGGCATGGCGGTGCACGACCATGGGCTTGCTTGGAATGGTCGGGCACGGCCATGGGTTTTGCTAGGCAATGAGCATGGTTTGAATGATATGTATTGTTAATTTGAGTGGGTTTTGCTTATTAAGGTTTCGATTGGAGTATTATGATGAAGACAGAGTCTTTCTCTAAGAATGAAATGAAGATTAGGTGTGCTAATTTTGGTTAAAATTCGTTTATTCGAGTTTGGATTTGAAAAAAAAAATTGATTCGTTTAATAAATAGGTGGATTCAATTCGTTTAAAAATTAATCGAATACGACTTTGAGGACATTGATTCATTTATTTATTTAGAATTCGTTCAATAAATAGGTTATAAATGAATCGAATACAATCCATTCATTTAAAATTCTATTATTGTTCGTTTAATTAAATTTCTTATTTATCCATAAATATTTATGGAAAAAATTTAAAGTTTAAAGGTTATTGTAGTAATTATAAAAGATAATAAGTTTGTATATTATAAGATGTTAAATTTGTGGTCTTTTTATATTTTATTTTGCTTAATTTTTTTATTAATAATAATGTTTTTATACAAATTCATATTTGATTCGATTCGTTTATTAACTCTACTAAACAAATTAAACGAATCAAATCGAATATTCATTTAATAAACAAATCAAATCAAAATCCTGAGATTTCAATTTGTTTAATAAATGAATCAAAGCCAAATCAGTAAAATTTTGACCTAATTCATTTACGATTCGATTCTAATACGATTCATTTATTTGTTTTGCCACCCCTAAATTGAAGACTATGATTATTGGACTTTGATTTGTAGAAATTAAGTTCCATTTTTAAATAGTAGATTCAAAGTGAGATTATAAAAAACAGATTTCAAAGTGGTTGTGGAGTTGTTAAAGTGTGTGAAAGAGGGGGTAAAGAAAAAATGAAAAAGAGGCGAAGAAGAAGATTAACAAAGAAGGGAACTATGAAGATGAAGAAGAAAGAAGGGAGAAAAAAAAATCTCCTTTTTTATAGTTTTTGAGATTTTGGTTTTTTGATTGTGTTATAGTCTCTAATTTTGATTATAATAACCTTGATTGATGTAGAGAATTATTTGATTTGATACAGAGAAGAAGAAGAAGAAAGAAGTAGAAGAACAAAAAATAAGAAAAAGAAACAAAGGTGAATGGAAGAAACGAAAAAAAAGGAGTACAAGATGAAGAAAAAGAAGACCAAGAATAAAAGAAAAAAGACTTTGGAAAAAAATTTTAATTAAGGATAAATTATAGTGGATGGCAGTTGGTACTTTATTAGATTTCGAAGCCCAAATTAGGAATAATTTTTTTTTCCAATAACTCGTTTCAAATTTTATTTTAAAAGATTATAATTTTTCATTTTTAACATTTTAATCATAAGTTAAAAAGGGTTTACTGTTCAAGATTCCTAAGAATAATGAATAAAAATGATAAATATTATTCTAGGAAAATGATAAATATTGGACATACTTAAATATTTATAAATTGTTAATTAATTTACTATTTTACCCCTTAGCTTCATGTTTGGGAAGAAAATATACTAAAATGGCTTTCAATAAAAAATTATTATTATTAAAAGTAAGTAAGATTAAAATTTATAACAAATGATATTAATAAAAAAGAAACCAATAAAAATTTGGGATTAGGATTAGAGGTTAAGGCTTCGGTCTTTGAATTTCTCTAAACTTTATATATTTTTTATTTTTTACTCCATTGAATTTATATTAGTAATGGAATGTCAATAAATTTTGTCTTTTGGATACTTTGAAGGGTAAAATGGTATTTTGGATGGTAAAAGTCAACTAATTGGTTAATGATTTATATTCCCAGAATATTTAAATTCAAGATAATAGTAAAAATTATTTTTTATTTTCATTATGGTGTTATTGTAAATAAAAATTTGTGATTATCATTTTTTATAAATTAAAATATAAGTAAAAAATTTTTTACTATTTTTTTCTATAGGGAGTTTTATTAATAAATTTATTTTTGTCATCTAAGTTGAAATAGGTTAGACCTTAAGGGGCGAAATAAAATTATCCTTATTAATCCTACAAAATTGTTAGTTAGTTAGGGTCAGGGGCATTCTTGTATTTTTTTAAATCAACATCAGTCAACCGTTGAAAATATTCTCGTATTTAGGGATAAATTAAAATTTTCATACTTTTCGAGGGTAAATTGAAGTATGTCAATCTAGTAGGAGTAGGATGAAATTTATCCTTTTTTAACCCTCTCTTCAACCTTTTTTTCCTTCATGAACTTTTTATATTTCAACGAAAACGATAACAACACCCCCTTTCACTAACAAAAAATTAAACTCGATCGTTGATTCAACAGTTAAAAGTATGCGGCTATTTGAACTCACTAAATTCTCTTTACATTTATTTTAAAAAATAAATTCATTATTAAATACGTACTTTACAATTGCACATTCTCTTTCTATTCTTACATTCTACAAACTAATTTGCTCTCTTTTGAATTCAATTTTTTAGTATTTCTTACTATATCGTGATCTCTATTTGATGCTTTCTATAAATGAGATTTTTTTTTTTATATTCATTAGGTTTTGTGTTTAGTAAAAATTAATTTCTTGATATTTATTAATTTCATGGCTTACAAAAATATGTTGATGTTCATTTTTAAATCGTAGGTTTTGCTCCTCTTATTAGTGATACTAGTTATATGCAACTAAAAATATATATTTGAATGAGTTTACAAGTATTTATGAAATTGAGAAGTAAAAGAGAAGAAATGGTTAATTAAGTAATTTTTGAAAAAATATTTAAATAATAAAATTCTTAATTCAAAAGAAGGTATAAAGAGAAAATTAGTGGGTTCAAGTAGCCCCACCCTAAAAATACACATTAAAACTTTAAATGACAATTTTAACCCTGACCTTGGATGAATCCATGTCTTATAAAGATTCATCTGCCCATTAAAACTTTGGGTAATTGTGTGTAAAACGAGAACAAGGAGTATTAAGGACTGTTTTGAACTCTTGATAGGCTCTCCTCGGACATATCCATGGTTAACTATAGCTAATGGGCCGTGTCGGCCCACCAACTATCGGCCCACAAGGGCTCGTGGGCCGTGCCGTGCCGTGCCTACCTTTTTTTCGGTTGAGCCCAGCACGGCCCACGGCACGAGCCCGCTCGTGTCGTGCCCAAAAAAAGCCTGCCAATTTTTTTTTTTAATGTGCTTAAAAAAGTCCACGTGTCTGACGTGCTTTATTCAAGCCCACGTTTGGTGGGCCGTACCGTGTCATGCCTATCTTTTTTTCAGTTGAGCCCAGCACGGTCCACGGCACGAGCCCGCTCGTGCCATGCCCAAAAAAAGCTAGCCAACTTTTTTTTTTTAACGTGCTTAAAAAAGCCCATGTGTCTGACGTGCTTTTTAAAGCCCACCAACAACAACAACAACATAATAATAATAATAATAATAATAATAATAATAATAATATTCATAATCATAATCATATTAATTTTTATTAAAAGAGCAATTAACATTTTATTATTAGTTTATCACAATTTCACAACTATATATTTTATTTCACAATAATCAATCATAATTCATAACACAACAATACATAAATTTAATTAAATTTAATTCCATAGATCATAATAATAATTAATTAAAATTAAAAATACAATCCTCGAATAATCATTACAATAATTCATAACTACGAAATATTAATATAACAAATCATAGGTCACAACTTACAAGTTACAACTACGAAACGCGAACTACGACCAATTGACAAATAACAAGCACGAAAAATTATAAACATAAATAAATAATTAAATAAATATCATAAATAAAATTAAATATCATAAATAACATTATTCATTTATTAAATATCATAAATAACATTATTCATTTAATAAATATCATAAATAAAATTATGATATTTATAATTTTATTTATTAAAATCATGATATTTACTTATTCATTTAATAAATTATAAACATAAAAATTAGAATATTTATTTAAACTAAGATTTAATGATTTAAATTAATTTTTAAAAGTCTATGCTAAAAAATATATTAAAACATTTAATTTCAAGATATTTTACTTTAATTTCATAACATTTTATATTTATTTTTTGTTAAAAAAATTTACTTAGATATATTTTGGCCCACGTGCTATTGATGGCCCACGGGCCGCGTGCTAGCCCACCAATTAACCGTGTTTATTACGTGCTTTTTCGCGTGCCGTGCTTTGGCCCATCTCTAATTGTGCCGTGCTTTGGCTCATCTCTAATCGTGCCGTGCTTTAAGGCCTGCGTGCTTAAAATTCTAGGCCTGGCACGGCCCACGTGCGTGCCGTGCCGTGCCTCGTGCGTCACCGAAACGTGCTCGTGCTGTGCCGTGCCGTACGGACACGTGCTCGTGCTGCCGTGCCACGTGCCGCCCGGCCCATTGGCCATCTTTATCCATGGTTACGAAGCATTGTCATGATCTCATCCCAGCGGCTTGCTAATTGCTGTTGCGACAGGTTTTTATACTCAAATAAAACTTGACACGTGTCCACCTACGTGTTATTATATTCCAACAGTGATATCAAAACCTACGACGCAGTGACGTGATAAAATAGCAAGCATTCATTTTCTAAAGCGAATATAGGCACCCCAATTCTTTTACAACAAGACAATAGTTGACAAATGATAGTGATGGAGGGATCTAGTAAGCCAGCAATGAAGTGTTTCACCTTCAAGAAGAATTGAATCGGTCACCCCCTTTAGCTGGAATGAGAGAGAATGTTTCATCGTTATTTGCTAAATGTCAAATGAAATCTGAGAAACTTTGGCATGGCAACTTGCATATTTAATTCGGAGCTCATTTCCATAGATAATTTCAACTTCAATTAGGTCGCCCTCACTCCTCCATCAAAAGAAAAGACAAAATTAATTAATTATTAACCCTCCCTTCAATTATTTAATTATATACACATATTACTGCTATTATTTTTATTCGTTTAATTCTTTTTACTTTTTTGGGTCTTCTCCTCTCATGTGGTCACCTTATTCCGTTTCTCCGAAGACGTAGAAAATTAAGCCTTAAAAAATCGAATGTCAATTTATGAGAGGGTGCAAGTCTCTCTCTCCCACTCCCTCTCTCCTCCTTCAATATTTTAGATAAAAATGGTTCTCATTTTGCCCCTAATATTATTTACCAGTGATGGATATAGATAGATCGTTCGAAATTGCCATAAAAAGGAGCAACAACGCTAGCTATTACAGCTAATAATCAACTAATACAAAAAAAGAAAGCAACTAATACAAAATGAAATTAATCCAGTTTTGCCTTTTTTTCAGCACCAATTATCTTACCTTCAGAAATGCAATCGGTATGGTTATTCAAAATGCAAATGTGCCGTGATATTCGAGTCACTTGTAACACCCCAGACCAAAACAACAGTTTCGATCAATTTATTTTATTATGATAAGATGGTAGTTAAGCGTGGTATTACTCTTAATTGAAGTTAGGATTAAATCAGATTATATTCAGTGAATTGATTTATATCTTCTCATAAATAAAATCCCCTGTTAAACAATTAAGTACGGAATATTCCAATTGAGTTCCTCAGCTGCCTAACCCTAATTTTGTGAGATCCGGTTCTCACTCACATAAATGATGCTGGATTCATTCTATTATGTGGAATCTAAAAAGATTCATGTGGTGCCAGTTGTCTCATCTAGTCAGTCAACTTAGCTAGTTAATAACTCAAATAAACCGCCCATCAGAGTCTTATTCCCTTCCCTCGTTAAAGCCTAAACCTTTCATCTCCTGACAGCCATTTGATACTAGATACAGTAAATCACTGATCCATAACCATAACCACACAAGTTTACAACTACATGCTCTCTATAACAGCCTGTACAAAAAGAGACAAAGTACAAGAGCAAGCAATAGTATATAATAAGTGCAATAGCAATGGCTGCTGCTGCTGTTCCCCCGAACCCGGTCCCAATCGCCTACCAAGGTGGCACCTCGGCAGCAGTACCGGACTGGCTAAACAAAGGCGACAACGCATGGCAGATGATCTCAGCAACACTCGTGGGTCTCCAAAGCGTCCCGGGGCTCGTGATCCTCTACGGCAGCATCGTCAAGAAGAAATGGGCAGTCAACTCAGCTTTCATGGCCCTTTACGCCTTCGCGGCCGTCGTCATTTGTTGGGCCACCTGGGCTTACAAAATGTCCTTCGGTGACAAACTCTTGCCCTTCTGGGGCAAAGCCGGACCTGCCTTGGGACAGAAGTTTCTCATCAAACAATCCGCCCTCCCCGAGACTACGCAGTTCCACGACGACGGTTCCGTTGAAACGGCAATGGTCTTGCCGTTTTATCCCATGGCTTCCATGGTTTGGTTCCAGTGCGTGTTTGCTGCCATTACGTTGGTTATACTGGCCGGGTCCGTGCTGGGGAGAATGAATATTAAGGCTTGGATGGCGTTTGTGCCGCTTTGGCTTACGTTTTCGTACACGGTTGGGGCGTTCAGCCTGTGGGGTGGTGGTTTCTTGTTTCACTGGGGCGTCATGGACTACTCCGGTGGCTACGTTATTCACCTCTCCTCTGGGATTGCCGGCTTCACTGCCGCTTACTGGGTTTGTTTGTTTGCTAAATTAATCTTGACTAATTAACGACTTGCAAATTAATTAATTGTGATTAATTATTTTGAAATGATGGAGATTACTGATGTGATGTGGGCATTGGCAGGTGGGGCCAAGATCAACAAAGGACAGAGAGAGATTTCCACCAAATAACGTAATAATGATGCTAGCAGGGGCGGGGTTGCTGTGGATGGGATGGGCTGGTTTCAACGGTGGAGATCCGTACACGGCGAATATCGACTCATCAATGGCCGTCCTTAACACCAACATTTGCGCGGCAACAAGTCTTCTTGTTTGGACTTGGCTCGATGTAATTTTCTTCAAGAAACCTTCTGTTATTGGCGCTGTTCAGGGCATGATCACTGGCCTCGTTTGCATTACACCTGGCGCAGGTCTACTTTGCCCTCCACTAGCCTGCATCTGCATACATCCTTATACAATATTTAGTCAATGAAATCTCAATTATTCTTTCTTAAAGCTCTAACCATATAAAATAATTGCGAAAGAAAAATGGGAAATAAATAGTCAAAACTTGGAAGCACTGCATAATCAACTTCCACATTCATTATTGCCAAAAATGTCCTCTAACATATGCATTAGATATCCAATAGAAAGTATCAATACTGAATAAAAATCCTCTCCTGATTTGAGTTCTCATGAGCTTTTAAAGATCTTGTACTATGTGTTTTTAGTGATAATGTATGTGTAAAATTTAACTTCTTTATTTTTTTATTTATTGACTAACAATCACTAACATATATTTTTACTCAGGAGGAGATCGGATCAGGAAAAAATCCTGATCCATCAATACTGCTCTTAATGCACTCATTTTTGTTCTTCTTGTTTATCTACATTTTAATATCCATTTTAATGATGTTGGAGTCTTTATTAACAAATGAGAAGTGAAAATGCTATGATACTGATGGAGTTGTCTTGTTTCGAGAGAAAAATTTTAGAACACTTTCTTTCCTTCAAGGTAATTAATTTTTTGTCGACTACGAATGTTTTTAGGCTAAAATTGATAATGACCCGCAATCTTTGGTTATTTGCTTAGTTCCAAAAAATTTGTGCTTTCAATAGTACATTTTTTTTTTCCAACTTATATTTTGAAATCATCCATTTATACAAGTTTTGCAAAGTAAAACATTATTTTATGTTCAAATGTATTCGGTTGGCTTGAGTTGCAAATCATATGATATTAATTAATTTATGTGAATTTTAATTAATCAGGTCTTGTTCAAGGATGGGCTGCTATAGTAATGGGAATTCTATCAGGGAGCGTGCCGTGGTTCACTATGATGTTCATACACAAAAGATGGACACTTCTCCAGAAAATCGACGACACACTCAGCGTGTTCCACACCCACGCCGTCGCCGGCCTCCTCGGCGGCGTCCTAACCGGCCTCTTCGCAGAACCAAAGCTATGCTCACTCTTCTTGCCCGTCACAAACTCAAGGGGAGGCGTCTACGGAGGCTCCGGAGGAATTCAAATCCTGAAACAATTAGCAGGCGCTGCCTTCATCATCGGTTGGAATGTAGTGGTCACATCAATCATCTGTGTCATTATAAACAAGGTGATCCCGTTGCGTATGACTGAGGAGCAGTTGTTGATCGGAGATGATGCTGTGCATGGCGAAGAGGCGTACGCATTGTGGGGTGATGGCGAGAAGTATGATTCCACCAAGCATGGCTTCTATTATGATGATACAACTCACCTTAATAAGACTACTACTTTAAGCAGTGGTGCTACCCAGGTGGTTTAATTAGTGACTTGAATATGTCTGTTGTATAATGTTGCCTTGGGAACGACGAAACTAAACTGATGAATTTATTTGTCTGGTGGATAGTTGTTTGAATACCGTGTGCTAATTAATCAATTTGCCTTATTTTACTTGACAGTATGTGAATTTACATAATTCTATTACAAAAAATATTTAAAAAAAAAGAAGAATCTCAAAGCTCTTTAGCTAATTCACTTCTTTCTTTCAGATTAACCAAACAGAATACTTTGAAATAAAATAAAAGAAACGCAACAGTGTTCTGTTTTTGGGGATCGCAGGACCCACGAAATTGAAATCAATTTGCCTTATTTTACTTGACAGTATGTAATAGAATCGATTAAGTTAAAGTCGTATGATATTTCTTTCGACTGCCAAATTTCTTTCTTGCAATTTGCAAAGTCAACAACCAATCATGCTGCATCGGGCTACTGAAGGCCTAAAATTTTTGGCCTCATGCCTTTTCTTTTTTTCACGTTAATATTATAATTAGATTATAACTCACATTATATGAAACTACTATTAATATTTATAAATCAAATTATTATTAAGACTGATTTACATTAAATCTTATGAAATATTATCTAAATTTTTTACTCTTTCTAATATTTAAAGAATGTCTACTTCATTCACATTTAATAAAGGAGAAGATTATATTTAGTCAATTATTTAATAATTAAGAAAAGACTAAATTTCCCTATAATACTATTATGGAGATCGAATAGTTGCTCTCATAGTGATCTAACGTTAAACTCAACCAATGGACCTTTGACCCAGTGGTAGAGCTCTTACACTTGCAATGTTGATTATATTATGGAGGTTAAGTTTCAGTCATTCCTCAATTATCAAAAATTGAATAGAGACAGTCTCTCACTCATGAAACGTGAGTGGAGCGAACACCCTTTTAATATTAGAAAGGATAAGAAGATCAATATATACGTTATGAGGAAGTTCCAATTGTATAATTTAATTATAAATATCAATTGTAATATTTGAAGTAATAATAGTAACGTCCTGTATAATAATATTAAAAGAAAAAAAGGTTAAACTCTGGCTCTAGGGTCCAGGCTATTTTTTGGAAGGGGTAATTTTGAAATTTTAGCAACAAAGTGGCCGGAGAACATTGTAATTAGCAGATATTATGAGGACTGAATGTAAATAGAGAATTTGTATCGGTTCTATATTAATTCGTTTTGCATCCCACAACGAGGGGACGAAAGAGAGAGGCGGGGAGAGAGAGAGAACGTGAGAACTTTCTACGTCGCAAGGGGAAAAAAAATAAAAATAAAAATCAACAAAGAACAGCTAGCTGTTTCTATTTTCGCCTCCACAAAACTCTCCATGCATTTCGCTTAACACACTTTGTTCTTCTTCTTCACTGTAAGATTTCTCTTTAATATGACCTTTACTTTGACTGCTTATTATTTCAATGCGGTTACAGGAAAAATATACATATGTTAATCGTGGCGGGAACCAATTTTTGGACACTAATGTCGGTAACTTTGATTTAATTTGTTGAATGCAATTGAAGGATCCTATAGCGTTCAATGTTCATTTCTTTGTTGTACGTATGTAGCATTGCTGGTGGACTGACTCGTCATTGATTGCTTGTTCATGTGACGATTTCAATTTCGTGGGTCCTGCGATCCCCAAAAACAGAACACTGTTGGGTTTCTTTTATTTTATTTCGAAGTATTCTGTTTGGTTAATCTGAAAGAAAGAAATGAAATAGCTAAAGAGCTTTGATTCTTCTTCTTTTTTTTAATATTTTTTGTATTTTGAATGAACAAGAAAAAAAGAGAGGTCTTTTGGTCGAGTCAAAGAGAAGGCAGGCATCTAGGGTTTCTGTTTTCTGCTACTTTTACTAAATCTGTTTAAATTCTGATTGCATTTGCATGGTTTAAATTGCACTTGGTAAAAAGTTAGCTACATTTTCGGAAACATCTTTATTTTGTAGCTATTGATTTTTGTTAACTGAAATTGGTTTTGTTGTTCATTCTTGTTTTGGGGTTTTTGTATTGACATATGCATTGCTTGTAATTCTTGAAGTTGACTTAAGCATTTGTTATAATTGCTGAATTATTCATGTGCATTTCTTGAACATGCTGTTGCTGTATTTGTTACAGGAATGTAATTGTTGATATTGGGTTTGCATCTATTTGTAGGTTTTTTTCTACAGGTGATTTCTTGGGTGGGTTTCTACCATGCCTTTGTTGAAAAGGAAGTCTTTTAGTTTGGTGGAACCCCCTCAAGATTTGGAGCCGCATGAGCTCGTATACCAAGTTCGCTTTACAAAAGAGATTTTTCGGAACTATCAGTATCCTTCTTCTGATATTCTTGATAGTTATTGTCAATTATTATTTGGAATTTGGCTGTTGATATGACTATTTTGACTTGATATGTTGATTTGATGTTCTGCTGTTTGTTCTCTAAGATAATTATATCATATCAAACTAAGTAATTATCATGGATTGTGTGGGTGGAGCCTTTTTGCTATAAGTGGTGAAAGTTCACTTTCTTTTGTGTTTATACAGCTTCGCTGAATGGAGCAATATCATTTGTTTGTTGTTCTTGACATGGACCAGCGAGTATTTGAACAGGGTAAATTTATATCGGAACAGGGTTTGGATGTGTAAATCTACCGGAAAAACTAATTTGACCTATGAAGAGGCCTTGGTGTCAGAAAAGCATGCATTGGAGAAGCTTCAAGAGCTTCCCAAAGAGCTAGTGGCACCTGCTCTGCGTATCATCCAATTTAGTAAGAATTTCCTCCCCATGTGATTGATGGATATCTAGGTTTGCTATATAACCTGTTATATTGAAGTTTTATTACAGTTTTTTGTTGCCACATTGAGTTACATAGTAGTCTGGGAATAAAGTACTGAGGTGAGATATCTGTTTGTTCTATAAACCTTGGATTTGAAAAGTCTATTTTCCCATTTTCAGTGGTTTATTTACCAGTTTAATAATGGTTTTTGGGCATTGGTTTATATAACCTTGGGCTTAGATTCAAAAGGAAAAAAAATTTAAAATTGGACTTGCTTATAGATTATGTTTGCAAGTAAGGCGCATCTAGATTGATGTACCTTTCTTCTTTCTTTGTAAAATTTCGTCTGAGTTATTGTTTGTATCGGTAATATTGATTGCAATGAACTGGTATATAAATCATATAACCTATGAGCGAGGTTTGTTATTGGTGGATCTTTTTGCTTCTTATAACTACTTTTTGATCCATATGAAATCCTTCACAGATATCATGGAATTGTATCACATTATGAGTGTGGAGGGTTTGAGGGATGGAAGAGAGTAACATCTATTTTTTGTAGTCCATAGGTCCAACGGGCCTTAAGTGTGCCCAAAACACACGCACAGAATAGACATAAAAGTTGTTTGGTGTTCAATGAAATTGTTTAACCAATCACAATGAAAAGGTGGGTTGGTGCAAAGCAATACCTTAGAAGAAAGTAGCTGTAGACATGATTGTTAAAATCTTATTGCCTTGTGGATTTTTGGACTTGTTGCTAAGTGTGTTGATTTTATGTATCATATCTCTCATAACTTTCAGGTTTCCAGTTCACTTGAAATTTCAATATGCAGGCATTTCTGTATAATTTATCAAATAGCTATCTGGCAGGTATGCTTTCCTTGAAAGATCTGGCTGATACAATCGCTACAAATTTAGAGGAACGCTTGTATGTCGGATCTGAATATTATGGAAGGAAGGATAGTGGTGTGCATCTATGCAAAATATTAAAAGTTGTGAAGGCAGATAACAAAATTACCAAATATGAGGTAGTTTGGCTTGACAAAAACAAGAAAACTACGGAAAATGGCTTGTTAGATGGAGAAAATCTCGTAAAGAAGAAGTTGCCTTTTAGTAGAAATATTTTGAAGTCTTTTATTCGGCAGTCCACTTACCGGAGTTTCCCTTGGGTGCTTCATGAGAAATTGGCACGAAAACATGATATCTCAATTGATCCCCCACAAGAGTTAAGGAGCAAAATTTCCTTCCAAAACGGACTAGTAGTCTGCAAGAAGCGAAAGAAAAATGAAGTAAGAAACAATATCAGTGTTACTTATATAGTTTCAATTTTGATTGCTAATGGATTAAGTTCATGAAATAATGTTTTGTCTTATGATTTTCAAATTTAGGAAATGAAAGAAGAATCTGGAAACTGTAAATGTAACAAAGTAGGAAGTGACAAACTGGAAGGTAAATCTATGGAAAAGAGTAATAAGGTTTCTTTTTGCTTCAGTATACAAATGATCTTTTTTATATTACTATTTAGTCAAATTGGTTGCTTGAAGCACATCTCTGTATTGGCATTTTCTTTCTGTCTAGAATACGTGGCTTTATAAGTTATAGTAGGTTGTGAGACTGTTAATTTCTAATTGAAGGCTCACTCTGTAACTCCCTTGATTTGTAGATGATGATCACCAGAGGGAAGAACCTATCAAATATCCAGTTGATGACCTGTTGGTGCAGCCTAGTGCAGACGATCCAGTTTTCAGTGATCGCCCCTTGCCTTCTAGGGACTTCAGTGTCCCAATGGAATGTGTTGGGGATCTTCTGATGGTCTGGGATTTTTGTACTTCTTTTAGTAGGACGCTGCACTTGTGGCCATTTTCTCTTGAAGACTTTGAAAATGTTGTCTGCCATAAAGAAAGTAATTTGGCTCTCATTGTGGAATCGCATTCAGCTCTTTTGCGGTTGCTCATAAAAGACAATCGTAAACATTTTTGGCATATGAAGAACAAAAAGCGAAAGGTAGGCCAAACTTTTCACTCGTCACGAAAGTGTATTTTGTTAAGATTTTCCTTTTGTGGTTCATTTTTCATTCTCATAATTGATATTGTTTCTTCTGATCCCTCATGGAAGTGTTCATGTGCTCGTAGTGATGCTTGATATAGTATGTCCTGATGATCTCTCTCTCCCTTTGTCAGATTACACTAGTCAATTGGGCGGAGTATCTGTGTGATTTCCTGGAGATTATCAAGATTCCTGAATTATGCTCGAATATGACAACCATTAAGCGGGGTCATTATGGTCTTTTAGATGCTAATATTAAATTGAGAATCTTAAAGGAATTGGTGAATCAAGCCTTTGAAACAGATGTTTTTAGGGATAAGATAGATGAGCATATCAATCAGCGACGAGCACTTGGAGCCACCAGAAGAGAAGAAGCATTGGAAGCAGCTAGAAAGGAAAGAGAAGCGAAGGAACAGTTGAAAATTCAGAATGGCCATACCTCGGAGAGTGCAAAAAGCAACATGCATGAATCTTCAGAGAATAATTATAGCGGAGAAAATGGGGAAATAGCAGAGAAGAGTATTGCAGAAATCATTGCATCTCAACCGAAGAATCTTCTGTAAGAAATATAGTAGTGCTAAATGAAACCAGCCTTCCTTCTGCCTTTAGTTCTTTAAGCACCCTTTTGTTATCTCAATATTATCTTTTATTGAAGTGACTAAAAGAGATAGAGGTTTAAGAACACTGACAGATGATCCTTTTTAAATGTCTAACCACCTAAACTCTCTCTGTTCTTCTAAAACCTAACTTGCCATAATGTTTTTGACAAATATAGACCTTTCAAAGTGATCTAAGATAAATGGTTGCATTCAACGTAACAACATTATGTCCAGAAGAGTAAGGACCAACAAGGCTGTTTCAGTCCACTACTCAATATTTTGAATATGTGTAGTTTTGACTTGCTGAATGGAGTTGTTTATTTGAAGACAAGTAAAAAGGAAAAACCAAGTAAAAGAAAAATTTATAAATGGTCTGAGTGTGCTTAATAATCAGTGAATATCGGGTGGTTAGAAAGTTAATGGAGAACATGTTGTACCACTCTTTTGTATGTTAGAATAACATTCTTAATGAAGACATAGTTTGACTTGAATCTTAAAATTTTGTGACAGCGAGAATAAGCATTTGGATGCCTCAAAGAAGATGGCCGAAAGGCAGAATGTGGATGTGGAAGTACAAGAAGTAAATGGAAAACAGTTATCCGGGAAGGAATTATTAAAACAGATGGGCGATGACAAAAAGGAAGCAACAGAACCGAGGAGTAAAGATCAGAGGGTTCAATTCTCTCTCTTTCTTATATGTGAAGTTTGTTTCTGTCTGTGTCTTTGTATTTCACTTCATTAATCTTTTGTTGACATTTTTAATGTATCAGAGAGAATATTTTGAACGGGAGATGGATAAACGGGTCATACGTACCAACCCTTTGGGTAAAGACAGGCATTATAATAGGTACTGGTGGTTTAGACGTGATGGGAGAATATTTGTAGAGAGCTCTGATTCCAAGCAGTGGGGTTACTATAGCTCCAAGGAAGAGGTAATAACAGCTGAATAGCTGCCATGTTGGTTTTCTTGATATTTACTAACTCCCTATTGACATCTGAAAACAGCTTGATGCATTGATGGGTTCTCTGAATTGCAAGGGTGAGAGAGAAAGGGCCCTTCATAAGCAACTAGGAAAGTTCTATGCCAAAATGAGGTGAGCTGGTTCATTTTAGCAATGATAGGGTTTGTCATGGAGTACCTTCACCTTCTTTTACATTTTCGAGCTCCATTTTCTTCTAGTTGAATATATATATGGCATTTGTTCGATGCAAGGGATATTAAGATTGTTGAACCTTTTATTGATTGGCAATTTTGTAATGGATAAATGATTTTAGCAGACCAAACACAATTTATACCGTTTAAGGTAGAATGATGCTTAAATGCAATGTAAGAAGGCAGATCTTTTCTCTATTGGTGTTTGTGTGGTAGGGTTGGGCCAGCCAATCAATTTCTGTGTGGCTGTTGGTACACCTTGAAAACGGCTGGTATAGTTTTCTGTCATCATTTTGATTCCTCTTTCAGTGAGTCAGAATTTTTATAAGTTTTCAAGTTGGTTTCAATCAATTGGTGAATATCATATGATTCATGCGTAAACTGATTATACAACTAGAACTATGATAACTTTTTTTCCTCAAGGGTAGTAGTTTTACTTTACTATTAATATTTGTTAAAACACTGTTAACATTTGTATTGGTGATGCTTTTCCTAAAAATGTTTCTACAGCTCTGAATTTGAAAAGAGATCAAAGAGCTTTGTTGGAAAGATTGCATCGGAGGAGGCTGTGCTCCGGAGATCTACACGGGTGCGGGCAACACCAGGGGTAAATCCTGCTAATGCTTTCCTCAGATATGTCAACAAGTGGAAGCAAGACTAAAATGGAGGCTGACTATTTGAGTTTGATGGTTAATTTCCATCTAATTTAGATTAGGTACCAAGTTAAGAAAAGAAATGCGTATTTTGTTGGTCTGAAAATCTGGAGTAGAGGGAGATTTGGGTGCCCAGATGGGGCAGTTTTTTTATATCCACTCGTCTGGAGGTTTGCAATCATGAGCTAGTGCTTCACCCCCGGGTTTTCATAGACGAACATATTTCACATTCTTTCATTGTTTTTCCGGATTGGTGGCAACACAGATATCAAATTTTACAATTTTTTGTTCTACCCCATGAGAAGATTGACTGTTGCCAATCTTTGGAAGAGATTTTTTTTCTAAAGATAAATTCTACCTTTGAATATGTATGCCTCCATATCCTCTTAAATGTAAGATTACATTGGAGAAACGATGAAAATATATCTCCTAGACATCTACCATATGTTCTGTTAAACAAGTTGATAAATCCATAAGCTGGCTTAAATTATAATGAAAGGATTTACTCAAGCATACTCTACTATAAGGGTAAAGCAGAAGGCTAGTCATCTGATTCTGGTGAAAGGTACAGCAACATAAAATGAGCAACAGTAAATTTCCACTTTCTTCAGAAATCAAAGTGCCATTAATATCAGTGGCTTCGCTCAATTCTATTAAAACAAAGATTTTGTTTTCCTGGAGTAGTCTGGCACAAAAGCGAAGAACTACATTATCTCAACAACAGCACGACTGAGAATATTTCCCTTACATTATCTCAACAACAGCACGACTGAGAATATTTCCCTTATTGAGATCTTCGTAAGCTTTGTTAGCGTCCTCGAATTTGTATTTTCTTGTAACGGCATTGGCGAGATTGAATATACCTGACTCTGCGAGTTTGACCAACTTGGGAAGATCTTGTCTTGCTCTTCCTCCATAGGATCCAATGACTTGTATCTGCACCAGGGGAGCATTGCTACAAAGGTCAGAGTTGCTAACATGGAACACGATAGTCATCCTAAAATTATGCGGAGCAAATTGTATAACATTTAATATGATATAAGCCAGACACAAATACTAAGTGGTTTAAATATGCAAAGCTACTCCGTCAAAGAAAGGTCATTAATGAAGGGTCAATATGAGATAACACTGAGTTCTAAGATGTATGTTAAGACTCACATCGCCAAGGTCTGATAAAGCTTATGCTTCTCTCACCTCAGCTCCTAACATACTTATGAAACAGAGAGAGAGAGAGTTCATTTCTGAAGACTCACATCGCCAAGGTCTGATAAAGCTTATGCTTCTCTCACCTCAGCTCCTAACATACTATGAAACAGAGAGAGAGAGAGTTCATTTCTTAAGATCTTCTAATTATACACCAGAAAGCTAAAAAAGTGTGAGCTTCATAAAAGAACAAAACTTAAAAAAAGAAAAAAATTCCAGAAGTGGTATTTTTGCCCTTCTATCCCTGCAGACTGCAATGGCTCCATCTCCATCTACACTGGAAGATAGAAGAAGGATATTACAGTTTTCATTTTCAATTCTTTACAACGTGCATAAGTATCGAACTTCACTTCAGTATAATGGTTCATTGAACAGATCAGCTTTATTTAATACATTTACTTTTATTCTATCTTTTAGTTTCTCAATGTTTTTCTTCCTACTATTCAAGTGAATCTTAATTCCCATACCTGGGGAAGGAAAAACTGAAACAAGATAATAGCTGTGGCTCAAAGAAATCAAAATATAGACTGTTGATTCTATCAAATTGCTTAATGACAACAAAATGTATACCTTTCTACGAACAAGACGATTTATATCCACCTCCCCAACTGCACCAGATTGTGCAAGTCCAATCATCACAGCTTTGCCTCCATCTTTCACACTCTGTACACACTGCAAAAATGTCTGAGGTTTTCCCAAGGCTTCCACAGCTATGTCTACACCCATTCCTCCGGTTATTTCCTACCCCCAAAAAAAAAAAAGGACAGAGACACTAAGTGAAAAGGCTTTTCTCTCAGTTAATTGCTCTAAACTTATGGCGAACAACCATTAATCCCAAAACCTTTTTAAAAGGAATAGGCAACAATAGTGTTCATCAGAATTATTATCATCTAAAAGAAACAATATTCTTAACAGTACAGAGAAAGAAGGAAGTCATTAACAGAAAAGGAGGAAAACTAAGACAAACATTATACAGAAACAATAATATCAAGTGTAAAAAATATATACTGTTGTTAAGGAGAGAGTGAGAACAGCTATAACTGTGGTGTTAAGAGCAGCAAGACCAGTATGACATAATAACAGTCCAATGGGGAAAATGAAGCTAATATCAACGATTCCCCTTTACAATGAACAAAATGGAACATAAATAGAATGAAATGTATGCAAGCAAGAGTTAAAGGCATAAGTGGTTGTTTGAAGTCCACTGGATAATTTCTAATAAATCTTGGAAACAGAGATATTTAACTAGTTTATTAAGAGAGAGTGAAAATGCATAAGCCTCCATGGGCCTAGATTTATGCAGTTCATCAGACAATTTTAAGTGAGATGCTTCAGAAAAGTGTACAAATGAGGCAAGTATGGTCATTTTTGAAAAGTGGTACTTTCTTATTTAATTAAAAACCTAAAAAGATGTAATAAGCACTGAAGCACATACCCTAATCTTTTCAATAGCATCTTCTTGAATAGCATTTACAGTGTGAGTGGCACCAAATGTCTTAGCCTTCTGCAGTTTTTCATCATGAACATCCACAGCAATAATATCAGACGCACCAAATGCTCTTGCTATCTGCAAACAACTGGAGCATATGATGTAGTCTAATTATGTTGGAGGTGGCCCAATTAAAACCCATCAAAAGATGAACTGAACTCCTGAAGTAACTATCCGTTCAATTTTGACAACTCTTCTACTCCAACATGTAAAATCAATTATAGTATGTGTGTATATATATATCTATATCTATATCTATATATATATATATTGTTTACCTTGACCCTACTCCGCCTACTCCAATCACAGCAACAGAATCACCTGCACGCACCTCTGCTGCGTGGGCCATAGCACCATAAGCAGTAAAAACAGCACATCCTAAAATTGCAGACTCTTTGTATGGTAACGAGTCTGGTAAAACAGACAACGCATTTGCTGGCACGACACAATATTCAGCCATGCCTCCCATACTATACATGAACACTGGTTTTCCTACAAGATGCGACATATCATTAACAATTCAACCTGGATGCGTATATTACAAAGACAATACCAGAGAGATGGATGATTTATCGGTGTAAACAAGGTAGAGGAACCACACGCACACACACACACCCTCTCTAGTATTTATAGAAAGTGAGTAGCAACTTGTGCATGGATGTTAGACAAAATGTTTGGTTTAAAGCGATCAAAGAAAAGGTTGGTTTTGCGTGCCCACATGTCAAATTATAGTCAAACAATCAGGAGTTCTAACAGTGTAAAACAAAGCATCGGCACAACTTATAAGCACATAACAGAAAAAAGAAATAATAATTTACAGAATTATTTTTTTCTCTTAAATACCACTATTGCGGAGGAACAGCCGAGTTTCACCATCATAAAGAGTTCCTTTAGCCCGGTTATAAGCAAAGAAATCTTCGCATAAATCATCATGGCCCTATTATTCAATGAAAAAGTCAATGCTATCAGCCCAATAGTTTGCTATCTATTCTCCCCCTACGAAAATGTCAAAAATTAAAAGCAATCCTAAAAAAATATTCATGATAACACATAGACTATCCAACCATCACCTTAGAACAGAAGGAACAGTTGCCGCAAGGCATGATAAAAGCTCCGACAACACGAGACCCAACCGGTAGTCTGAAAATACAAGTAGTAAATCTGAAGATTAATAATCAAAGAATATTGTTGGTCTTATTATAAGAAAAATAAAAAAGCTAAAAAATCTGAAAACCTTTGAATGGTTTTATTATCAGTGTGGGGACCGTGTTCAACAACCTCCCCGGTAATCTCATGACCCACGACGCATGGATTTGAAAACGGAATTTCGCCTTTAATTACATGAAGATCTGAGTGGCACACTCCACAAGCTGCAACCCAATTTCAAATATATAACTCAATCCAACTTATGATGCAAGAAGGAAAATGGGCATTTTAGGAAGAAGAAAAGGGGCAAAAAGAAAAAAAAAAGTACACCTTTGGTTTTGATGAGAATTTCACCCGCTTTGGGTCGAGGCATGTTGAATTCTTCGATGGTGAGGGGTTTATTAGTTTCCCAAAACACTAGTCCACGCATGGAGCCACCTGAGCTCACGTGATATGCAGCAGCTGCTGCTGCTGCTGCTGCTGATGATGATGATGGTGATCTTTTAATAACATCATTGTCACCCTTATTGATTTGATTATTGTTTCTGTTTAACAACCAAGAAGATGATAATACGGAGCCGTTTTTCTTTGAGGAGAAGAGCCTCTTGCAGCCACTGCGAATCATCATTGTGTTAAGAATACAAGAAATGTTAATCGATCAGTGAAAATTTCGTTAAATCCCGGCGATGCGCTTGTTTATCGGTGCTGACAAGTGACCAGGATCGGAGAGCCTTCATTATGTGTTCTCTCACTTCATTCCACGTCATCGTCCTCATCATCTGCAATTAAAAAATACAAAACAAACCCCTTTTTTTTTTTTTTTTACTTTTAAAATTTTAACACAGATTTAGAAATTGTGCCGTAACAAGAATTTTTAATTTTTTATAACTTTTTAGTCCCGTTTTTGTGAGGAAATGATAAACAATTGCTCGTTCATTTTTTCATTTTCAATCAATCATATATAATAAAGGATGACAAATTACACATACTCTAAACTTAAGAGCCCAAAGGATAAGTACTTACAATTTAGTCACATGCATACTAGTTCAAATTTTAATATAAAGATATTGCCTCAAATCAGGCCCTCTACCAATGATTTATTGTAGATACAGTTCAATTTGACCTCAGTGCTAAAGATAGTATCAGAAAGCTTCTCAGACACAGCTATCAGCTCAAAGAGTCGCATTGCCTCTACAATCTCATCCAATCTCTTATGCAGCCAGCCCACTTCCAGCCTCATTGATTCGAGATCTTGAAGCTCAGACAGCATGGACTTGAGCTCAGTTTCTTTCAAATCTTTTAATTTTGCTTTTTGCAATTTTTGGATGATTCTACAAACAATCTCCAGCAGAGACGAACGGCATTGCTTGGACTGCAAGCAACTGTTGGCGGCAATGTCTCCATGCTTCGAAAAAATAGCTTTAATGATATTTGCAAATTCTGCCTTAACTGAATACCCACCAACATTTCCCATATCAGCTGCCTCAGTCTCGGTATGGGAAGATTGGTCTTGAACCCCACTTTTAGAAATATTATTGCCATTCTCTTGTGGTTCTGGCCTGTTACCATCTACATTTGATGCCAACGGAGGAGCAGTTGAGGATTTTTCTTCTTGTGATTCCTAACAAATTGAAGAGTCCGTTAGTATACAACAGACCTATCACATCAAAATTTCATTAGCACAGATACAGAAGGGACCTCCCCGGGTGAAAAAACAACAACAACAACAACAACAAATCTTATTAACTTACCTTGCTCTCCAAATAGGTGATGAAGTCCTCAAGGGAGGTCTTTGAACCTTTGGCCTTCATGAGTTCACCGGCAACCTCAGCAGGGGAAACTTTGACCTTTTCCATAAGTTTTTCAATGTGACAATAAAGATCATGATCATTAATATCCAAGTAGTTGGCTGCCAGCTGCTTGAAGGTGGAGAATGTACAATAGGAGAGGTTTATGTGCCTGTCCATACGCCCTGCTCGCAGTAATGCAGGGTCGATTCTATCTTTGTAGTTAGTAGTGAAGATAGTGATCTTTTCGTCTCCACAGCAGCAGAGCAGACCATCAATGGCATTCAGTAGTCCAGCAAGAGTCACCTATTTGGATTAAATCATAGTTAATATAAACATAATGTTCAGACGATGAGGTTTAAGCCGCAAGTGCAATTCTGCAAATTGATAAAGATCCAACTAACTCCGTGTTACCCTCATTACCAACCTAGTGTAGTCAAACACTGTGGATCTAACAATGAAAGCACAGAAAGGGAGCCCTAAAGTATATTTGGTCACATTGTGTTTGGTAAGCTCTATTGAAGCAGTTCAGTTCTTCGAGTTTTAGAAGTCTCTTTCATCATTTACATTAAAACCCAGAAATCCTTGCATGTCACATAACAAATACTCAATTACTGAATCGAAGAAGTTAATAGACCACAATCTTAAGAGCCTACAAACTCATCAGCCCACAGATGCTAGGACAATAATTTCAAAAACAAAAAGAAACATCCACCAAAACCTCAGTGCAAATAGTGAAACAAATTGCTTGAACCACTCTGTTCATAATTTAGGCTAAAGTAACTTTCAACAAATATTCAAATTGCTATTTCTCTATGCAATCCTACGAGCAATAGACAAACAAAATCATTCATCAGAAAGAAAATCTTATCCCAAACACTCACAAATGAACCCTGCTCAGAAAACCACAAAAAAGAGGCCTAAAAAAATAATAAAAAAGTGCAATTAGTAACTAAAGCACGCAGTGTCAAAATAAATTATTGATACCTGAGGTCCCCGATAGGAATCAGCTGGTTCATCCCCCTTCTGAGACTCGCGATTCTGTAGTTTGATAGAACAGTCGATATCCTCGACAACAAGAATTGAACGGTTAGGCACATGGAGCAGCAAGTACTCAAGTGAAGAATCGGAAGTGACAACCGATAAGTTCAAGTTGTAAATATCATAATTCATATAATTAGCCATAGCAGCAATCAAACTGGACTTGCCGGTTCCCGGTGGCCCGTACAACAAGTAACCTCTCTTCCAAACTTTACCGATCTTCCTGTAATACTCCTTCCCTCTTCTGAAACAATCAAGATCGTTCAGCACAGTCTCTTTCAAGTCGCCGTCCATAACCAACGTACCAAAGGTCATCGGATGGTCGAGATTCACTCCACTGGAGCTCCAGCGGTCATGCCTTATAGTGTGGAACCTCACTATACGATTCCGATCCTTGAACATCTTAGCCATTTCAAGAACATGGACAAGATACTTCTTCTTGACCAACTCAGCGTGCATTTTGTGAAACTTGAGCTCGTACCACCTCGTCTCGAAGTGGCTGGTTGAGTTGATGTCAGAATTGAACTTCCACTTCATGGTCACGCCTTGGAAAACGTCGACGATCTCGGAGTTGCGCTCGAGGCCGTAGGTAAAGTTTCTGACGTTCTCGTTCTTGCCGACGGTGAGGCGTTTGGGGAGGACGGAGTTGGAGAGAGCGTGGCCGTCGAGGTAAGTGACGACGGCTTTGAAGAGACGGTTAGTTGAGCCGTCGTGGGATTCTTTAATGACCATGGTGATCTCCGTTGAGAAGCGGCGAGTGATGCTCCAAATATAGCCGCGTACTTCATCCGGAATCATTTCGTTGAATGTGCTCCGAAGTATGGCCACTGAGGCCACCACTGAGAAAGCTGATCCCATCTCGCCTTGCCTCTTGCCTTGCCTTGCCTTGGCCTACTCAATCAATCAACTTCACAATATTAATAATCGTTCTTACACACAAACATATATACACACACACACACACACAAACACACATAAGTCAAGTACTTTAATTTAAAGAAATAGTACATGTAATGTATTACTAGGAAATAAGTTGTAAATTATCCCAAGGGTCAAGGGAGGAGTCCCAGTGCATGAATTTATGTGATGTATAAAATGTGGTGGGGACACAGAAGTTGAAAGAAAGTTTCCTCCTTTTGGACTTGTAATTTCTAAATCCAACTTTCCACGCCTGTGGAGAAAGGGAAAGAGCACTTGTCTTCTTCATATAAATGATAGAGATTCGAATGTCTTGATCGAAGGTTTTGTTCTGGTGCGTTTTTTACTAGCGGCGGACGGTGCATCTATCCTTTTTAGTCGGCCACTACTTCGATTGAAATAAATAAACTCTTATCTTCTGCGCTTTGCGTGGACTGGTTTGGTGATGATACAATCACTTGCAGACTAACTGATGTCATTCATCATACGTTTTATTATTATTGAATGGTGATGTCATTATGTGTAAAACAGCGAGGGAGAACAACCCTTCAAGCGTAAAATGTCCTTTCCCTCGAATATTTATTAACTGTGAGATGATGCTTCTAGCGAAAATAAACAAGTTGCCAATGTTGCCAACTTGCCATCGCTTCTATGACTCGTAGCAAAAGCAAGCAATTTTGTCTTCATTAATTCCGCTTTCCTATTTTATTTGTTAAAGTTGTGCGCTGATAGGACGGTCTGAGTCTGACACGCTTTGAGCTAAAATTCATGAATCCACGACGCCTGTGCCAATCCTAGTCAGCCTTTCATTCATTTTAATTGGAACCACGGAGTGCGAAAATCGTTCGGTAAGCTTTGTCCCTAGTCTACTATGCTCTTTTCTACATTGTAGGATGATGATTCGAAAGATGGAACTCACAATTCACAGTACTAATAGCACTATTTATGGTGTGCTTTTTTCAATTAAAACAAAATTGGGATGGTATCAAATTAGAATGGAGAATATTAGAATAGGTTGGTTATTTAAGTTGTAAGAATTAGAATTGAAACCGAAATTATCTATATTCTTATATATATATATATATAATCAAAATATATTATTACAAGTTACTAAAATACCTTTTGTTAAAATTATAATTCTTTTTTCTAACAAAACAAATAAGTAAACATTTTAAAAGGAAAATATATGCATGTTTAATATGACATTGAGGTTATGTTTGGCAAGGAATCAGACTGGATTAAATTTGATTATATAATACAACCTTATGTTTAGTACAATATTGGATTGAACTATATTAAATTATATTTTAATGAAATTAAATCGCATTTAAGTTGACATTTAAATATAAATATGAACTATTCATGAATATTTAATAATAAAACAATTATTAAATTTAATTTAAAAAACAAATAATAAAAAATTAAATGTATAGAAAATTAGTTAATAGGTAATCATGATTATGATAAACAAAATATAAATTAGACTAAATTAAATTAAAAATTGTTTAGATATTTAATTTAATTTTTATTACACATTTTAAATATATTTTATTTTATCAAAAAGTTTGAAATAATATATATAAAAGCAACCAATTACTGGTATTATTAATTTTCATGATTAATTTCAATAAGTTATTATTAAATTAAATATTACATTAGATATACAAGTAATAGTTAATTAAATAGAAAATTATTTTTAAAATTAATCCTAACTAAACCCATGTGTAAATTGCGATTGGTAATCCCATGATTTTAAGACTAAATTCAAATTTAGTCCCCTAATCTAATCCAAAATAAAGCTTGCCAAATATAGGATAAATGATTAATCCCAAAATTAGTCCATTCCTACACTTGATCCTTGCTCCCAAACATAGCCTAAGCGCAATACTATAATTTATTATTATTATTATTATGAAACAAATAATAATTATTTTTTAATAATAATAATATTTAATATTTAAATAGGTAAAAAATATTTTTTTTTAATTTTCTTTAAGGATAAAAGTGTCAATTTTTTCCTTATTTTTATTTTCCCATTTTCATTCTCACCTCTCTCATAAAAAAGAATTTCCGTTCTTCATTCTTCAATTGAATGGGACCTACCACTCTCATTCTCATTTCACAATTAATTTTATAAAAATAAACACACAAAATAAAAATGATTTATCGTTTGTTGATGCGAGATTCCGGTTCTCCTCGTTCTACGATCAGGATCTCTGCTCGATCAACTTCGTCACGACCAGGAGGTCTCCTCGCCAGGCTTCTTCTCCAGAGGTCCCTGCGTACACAGATAAGTCAGAGTACGCCGGTTGTTTTCCCGGCGCAAACCCTCCGACGCTCAAGTCAGATATGAAGGTTCGGGAAAAGCTTGCCACAGGTCTTATGGCGTTTTTTGTGGTTTTCTCTTCTTTTTAGGTTTTTTTTCTCTTCTAATCTCAAGAATGCCAACCCTTTTACCTTCGTTGGCTACATTTTTATAGGCTTCCTCTGAATCTCAGTCTTCCGCTCTTTTCGAGACGGTATGGGACTCCAACTGCTGCGTTATGGGCAAAACATGGGATCTAGCGTGTTACGCCACGGTTCAGGGGAAAGCGTGGCTGCCATGGCTCTGTGAGACCTTGCGTGTTACGCCACGGTTCTGGGGAAAGTGTGGCTGTCATGGTTCTGTGAGATCTTGCGTGTTACGTCGCGGTTCTGGGGAAAGCGTGGCTGTTGTGCCTAGATTCTCGTGCTGGAGAGCACGTCTTGCCAACTGCCGTCGACCGGGTCTCCTCGCCTCTCGATCTCTAGCCGGAATGGCCTTATGCCTCTTATAGGAATTGGCCTCGCGGACGACAACATCGTGGACGAGCAGGATATTTCTGCTCCTGTTCTTCCACGCGCCAGGCTTTAACGGAACACACCGGTTCGCAGAACTCCGCCATCAGATATCAGCTCGTCATTCCTGGTCCCTTCGACGCATTTGTCCCAAACAGTATCCCTCCCAAACACCGGTCCCCCAGTTTCTGGTGTTGGGTAATGTAGTGGACCAGCAGTAGAAACTCGATAGTACTCGCTCGCGTGGGTTTGGAAAAGGCTGCCAGGAGTCATGTCGCATTTAATTGCGGACGAGGTGACGTGGCAGAAATCCCCCCCTCCATTTGAATTTCAAACCGACGGTTACGAGATCCTCGGGATTCGGCGCAATTATATGCTGGCAACCCAAGAGTCCGTCCTCATTTGGAAAGCCAAATCCTCTCGAACGGCATATTCACCATTCACTCTGTCTCCGTCTACGTCTCTGTTTCTCCGGCAAAGAAGTTCCGGCACGAAGCCCCCCCCCTTGCCTTTCTCCGATTGAAGCGGTACTTCAGGTATTACCTCTCTCTCCTCGGTCTCGAATAGTTTGCAGATAACTTCTTTTTTTTCTTTCGTTTGGGTAGTAGTTGGAGGTGTTGTGGTTAGAGTTTAGGGAATGTCGAAAGGCAAAGAGAAGGTCGTTGAGGTTGATGACGACGAGTTGGACTTCCTGCCTAGTCTGCTCACCAATCCCGCCTTTGACCCCGAGGTCCCCTTAGAGCCTGTTAGGCCTAGTGTCAGGACTAGTGCTAGGAGCATGTCTCCCCAAACGACCTCTACAAGCGGGAGTAATGGTGAGGACGGATCTTCTGACTCCGAGGATACTTTGAGTGAGGGTCGAGGAGATGATTCTGGTGAGGCGTCCCCATCGGGGACGCCGCGACGAGAGGGGAGGAGTACAATAGGAGGTAGAGCCCTATCGCGGGATTATGCTATTGATTACATGACGTGCACGACCACGTTTGATGAGCTCGAGGACCTCCGGCTGAGGTATAGCATTCCTGGCGAGATACTTCTTAAGGTCCCGGGAAAGAAGGATGCTCCCAGCCGGCCTCCTAGGGGATATGTTACCCTGTATCTGGACAGCTTTAAGTACGGGCTGAGGTGTCCCTTGCAACCTTACTTTGCCCGGATACTTAACGGGCTAAATTTAGCTCCTGGTCAGCTGAATCCCAACGGGTGGAGAGTGCTCTCTGGTCTGTTCATATTGTGGGACAGATGTTGCCAAAGCGAGCCCACGGTTGATGAGGTGAAGCACCTGTACCAGCTAAAGAGCAGCCCCAAAGATGCCGGCTGGTACTACTTCCAATCTAGCACCAAGAGCAGGAAACCTATAACCGACCTCCCTACTGGTGGTGGTGGGAATTGGAAGAGAAAGTTCTTTTTTGCTGGGGGTCCTTGGGGTCAGGTCGCACAAGTGGACGGGAAGGATTATCGGGTCCCACCCCGTTTCACGGTCCCAGGTTGCCTGCTCGCTCCAGATGCCTTGTATCCATAATTGTTCTTGTTTCATTGGCTTGTTTCTAACCAAGTGTCTGTTTATGTTGTAGTTTCTTGGGGCGTTCATTTCCCACTCCGACCTGGCCCGCTCAAACGGGTTGAGGCTGTGCTAGTCAATTCCTGCTCGAGCCGGGAACTGATATCCACATACAACTTGCTCGAGTCTCGTTTGATACTTCCTGGCCATAGGATGGAGGACGCTGTGATTGGGGCTCTGACCCGAAAACGTTCTCGACCTCCGACCACGAAGAGGGACGAGAGTAAGGATGCCCCTACCGCGAAGCGGGCCAACATCGTGCAGCAGGCCCCAGCCTTGAAGATTTTACCTCCGGCTCCTGTAGAAGTCGGGGAAGCTAGTGGAGTAGCCACAGATCCTGCTACCTCTTCTCCTCCTGTCGGGCCTCGACCTCGCTTACCGGACAGCCGAGCAGAACATCTGGTCCCTTACCTCAATGAGTTAACTAAATCCGTGAGCAAGAGGGACCTGGAGGCCTTTGACGGCCGCACCTTGGGTGAGCTGGTGGGGGCCATGCAGCATAGCGCTTTCCACCTCAGCTGTATGACCACCTATTACAAGGCTAAGGTTGGCCGCTACGACCGGAAGATGAAGGAGGATATCCAATCGGCGACGAACAGAGCTGACGTTGCCGAGAAGAAAGCAGGGGAGCTGAATCTCGAGAATCTGAAGCTGATAGAGCAAGAATCACTTGCTCAAGCAAAAGCCATTACCCTCGAGGAGGAGTTTACCAAGGTCAAGGAGGATTTGCAAAGGCAGAAGGCTATGTATGAGGCTCAGCTCGAGTCTCTCCGTGACTCCCACCGAGCTCAGGTCGAGAACTTGGAGAGGGAGGCCGACAACCAGTACGACCAGGGACTCCGGCATTCCTATCGTTGCATCATGGCCGTCCTCGGGAAGCAACACCCTGACCTCAAGATGGATGACCTTGCAGCTGGCGTTGCTCGGCATATGGATGAGGAGGCGGCCAAGGAAGATGCCGAGGGGGTAGAGCCGATCGTGATTGAGGAGGAAAACTCTCCTCCTCGTGGAGTCCCTGCTGAGGTTGGCGGGGCGAGCACCCCCCGGACGCAACTGGCGATACCCCCCTCGCACCTGAGGAGGTCCAGCCAACCGATGCTGCTCGGCTCACAGATCCGCCGTCTTTTTGATATATTTCTTTTGTTGTAACGGATAATGTTCATGAAGATTATCCCCTCTGTTAATCATTAACCAATTAATAAGGATATATATATATTTTTTTTGATTACTTTCTTGTGTTGTAATTATGAGTTAATTTTTGTTTGAGAATCTGCTTGTCTCTGTCTAGACGAGCGGATTCCGGCTTGGCTCATGGTTTTTATCTGTCTCGCCATAAGACAGGCTCTGAGACTTTGCGAGCCTTTGCATGCCTTAGGATTTTCTTTAAACGATTTGGATTCTGCTGCCATCTCGTGGTCGAGCAGATCCTGGCATGCTTGGCTTCTGTCTCGCCATAAGACAGGCTCTGAGACTTGGCGAGCCTTTGCATGCCTTAGGATTTTCTTTAAACGATTTGGATTCTGCTGCCTTCTCGTGGCCGAGCAGATCCCGGCATGCTTGGCTTCTGTCTCGCCATAAGACAGGCTCTGAGACTTTGCGAGCCTTTGCATGCCTTAGGATTTTCTTTAAACGATTTGGATTCTGCTGCCTTCTCGTGGCCGAGCAGATCCCGGCATGCTTGGCTTCTGTCTCGCCATAAGACAGGCTCTGAGACTTTGCGAGCCTTTGCATGCCTTAGGATTTTCTTTAAACGATTTGGATTCTGCTGCCTTCTCGTGGCCGAGCAGATCCCGGCATGCCTGCCTTCTCGTGGCCGAGCAGATCCCGGCATGCTTGGCTTCTGTCTCGCCATAAGACAGGCTCTGAGACTTTGCGAGCCTTTGCATGCCTTAGGATTTTTTTCGGTTTCAAGCGAATGAAATTCGTCGACGTTCCATTAATGGCAGGATTTGACTTACATGAAATTGTTCGGACATAAAACATAAAAATAAAAGATAAACAGCATGAGCAGAAATTGCTTTAAAATGTGAGCAAGTCTTACTGGAAGTATTTTCGGAGGTGTGCTGCGTTCCATGGGCGTTTCACTTCGTGGCCGTCCGCGCGGACCAGCTTGTAAGCCCCGGGCCCCGCTATCTGCTTGACTCTATACGGCCCTTCCCAATTCGGTCCCAGCACTCCTTGAGTCGAATCTTTGGTGCTCTGATTCACTCTTCTCAGTACCCAGTCTCCGACCCTGAATTGCCGTATGTTCACCTTCTGGTTATAATACCGAGCCACCCTCTGCTGGTAAGTGACTGATCGCTCGGCTGCTTGTTCCCTCCTCTCCATTAGCAGATCAAGATTCAAACATATCTGCTCGTCGTTCTCCTGTTCATTGAAATAATCTGTCCGGTGTGTGGTCGTTCCTACCTCAGCCGGTACGACCGCTTCATGTCCAAAAGCCAAAGCGAACGGTGTCTCCCCAGTTGCGGTTTTGTGGGTTGTTCTGTATGCCCATAGCACACCTGACAGCTCGTCAACCCACGCACCCTTTTTTGCTCCGAGCCTGGTTTTCAGAAGCCTCTTGACTGTCTTGTTGGCTGCTTCTACTTGTCCATTCGATTGAGGGTGAGCAGGCGAGCAATACTTCAGCTCTATCCCGAGGTTCTGGCAGAAATCCCTGAAGCTGTGATTATCGAACTGCCTGCCATTATCCGTTACCAAGGCATATGGGATCCCGTATCGACAGACCAGGTTTCTCCACACGAAGTCTGTTGTTTTCTTCTCTGTGATCCTGCTAAGGGCTTCTACCTCTATCCACTTCGTGAAGTAATCTATAGCAACTATTGCATGTGTTGCTGCTCCTCGTCCCTTTGGCAATGGGCCGATCAGATCAATTCCCCATTGAGCGAATAGCCAAGGGGAGGCCATGGAGGTGAGCTTCTCTGGTGGTTGGTTAGAGAAATTTGCAAAACTCTGGCAGCTTGCACAGCTCCTGGTCTTCCTTTGCGCATCCTGGTGCATCGTCGGCCAGAAATATCCCTGCCTTAGAACCTTGTGGGCCAGGGACCTCCCGCCAGAATGATTTCCGCAAATTCCTTCATGTACTTCCCTCAGCACGTAATCCGCGTCGTCATCGTCCAAACACCGAAGGAACGGTAATGTATATCCTCGCCGATACAGTACCCCATCGATCATCGTGTATCTCGAGGCCTGAGCTCTAATCTTCCGGGCTCGTAGCTTATCTGGTGGTAAGACCCCGTCTCTAAGGTATGAAACTATCGGGTCCCTCCACGAGCTTTTTTGTTCTATCCGCAACACCCCCAAATTTTGCTCGATACTCGGGCGAGACTTCACTTCTAGGGGGACCGACTTTGGCATTTTTGGGTCGGCTACGGCTGCCATCCTAGCCAAAATGTCTGCTCGACTATTCTGCTCCCTGGGGATTTGTATCACCTCCACTGCTTCGAACTTCCCCATCATCTGCCTGACTATCCTTAGGTACTGTTCCATCTTCTCCTCTCTTGGTTGGAATCTTTCACTGACATGATTCGCAACCAGCTGGGAATCAGTTCTGATCTTAACTCTGTCTGCTTTCACGGCCCTAGCCAATTCCAGCCCTGCTATCAAGGCTTCATATTCTGCCTGGTTATTTGTGGCTGCAAATTCCAACTTTACAGCATAAGAGATCTCCTCCCCCTCTGGGCCTTCCAGGACAATCCCTGCTCCTGAACCCCGCTCTCCTGATGACCCATCCACAGATATCTGCCATACTTGAGTTTCGTCGTTGCCTATATCTGCATCTTGCTGATCCAAGCATACTTCGGGCTCCGCGAACTCAGCTACGAAATCGGCCATTGCCTGGGCCTTTATCGCCGCGCGGGGTTTATAGTCTATGTCGAATTCGCTCAGCTCTACAGTCCATTTGACGAGCCGACCAGAGGCATCTGGCTTGTGCAGAATTTGACGCAATGGCTGGTTGGTTATTACCGAGACCGGGAATGCTTGAAAGTACGGCCTCAACTTCCGAGCAGCAACCACAAGGGCCAGTGCCCATTTCTCCATCGTTGGGTATCTGGTCTCAGCGTCGAGCAGGGCCTTGCTGGTGTAGTATATCGGATACTGAATTCCTTCTTCCTCTCTCACTAGAACGGAACTGGCGGCCCGATCAGATACCGCCAAATACAGATTCAACTTGTCCCCATCCCTCGGTGTGGACAGTAGCGGGGCTTGCTGTAAGTAATGCTTCAAGTTCCGGAAGGCTTCCTCGCATTCTGGGGTCCATTCCGTTTTCTTTCCCCTCCTTATCACTTGAAAGAATGGCTGACACTTATCTGTAGCCTTGGATATGAATCTGCTCAACGCCGCCAGCCTCCCCGTGAGGCTCTGCATCTCCTTCAGGTTTCGAGGAGACGTCATTTGCACAATCGCCTGGATCTTCTCGGGATTTGCTTCAATCCCCCTATGGCTCACCATGAATCCCAGGAATTTCCCTGACTCGACCCCAAAAGCACACTTCTCCGGGTTGAGCTTCATCTTATACTTCCTCAAAAGCTCGAACGTCTCCTCGAGATGTCTGACATGTTCCTTCGGGATTTTGGACTTGGTGATCATGTCGTCCACGTACACCTCCATGGTTTTCCCGATCAAGGGCTTAAAGACTTTATTCACCAGCCTTTGATAGGTGGCCCCAGCATTCTTGAGACCGAATGGCATCACCCTGTAACAGAACAGACCTTGGTTAGTGATGAAAGCCGTGCTCTCCTCATCCGGCTCGTACATGGGGATCTGGTTGTATCCCGAGAATGCGTCCATGAAGCTAAGCAGACCATGTCCAGCCGTTGAATCTACTAGCTGATCGATCTTTGTTAAAAGGGAAGCTGTCTTTTGGGCACGCCTTATTGAGGTCTGTGAAATCCACACACATCCTCCACTTGCCGTTTGCCTTCTTTACCAACACCACATTTGATATCCACTCTGGGTAATTGACTTCCCGAATGAACCCTGCTCTCAGAAGCTTCTCCACCTCATCATTTACAGCCTCATACCTCTCCTGGTTGAAGCACCTCCTCTTCTGCCTTACTGCCCGAGCACCTTTCTTTATTGCCAGCCTATGACATGCTACCTCTGGGTCAATCCCTGGCATGTCCTCATGTGTCCAGGCAAACACGTCGGCATGAGCCTGTAAGCATTTCACCAACTCCTGCTTTTGCTCTCCCTCAAGTCTCGACCCGATTCTGATCGTCTTTCCCGGGTTCTCTGGTCCCATGCTTACTGTTTCTAGATCCTCTACGGGTTCTTGTCTGCCAGTCTTGTTTTCCACTCGGGTATCGAGGGATGTTATCTGCATCGCCTCCCTTACTGCCGAGGAGTAGCAGCTTCTTGCGATCCTCTGGTCTCCTCGTACCACTCCGACTACCCCATTCACCCGGTACTTCAGAGCCAGATAATGGTTGGACAACACCGCTTTGCTCATCCTTAAAAATGGCCGACCTAGGATCATCTGGTAAGGACCTTCCTCGTCCACTACGACGAAGTCCAGTATCATTGTTCTTTCTGTCGGGGGGCTCCCGATTGTGATAGGCAGTTCGACCACGCCCAGAGGGACCAGCTTCCCTCCTCCGAACCCCTTCAAGGAGGTGTTGGTGTATTCCAACTTCCGGTCGGCTATTCCCATCTCTTCCAAAGTTGACTTAAATAGCACATCAACTGAGCTCCCCGTATCAACCAGTATCCGGTCAAACTTCTTGCTAGCGACCGTAGCCTTGATGACTAAAGCGTCCTCGTGGGGGTATAGAATCCCTTCCTCATCCTCATCCGTCCACATGATTGGCACTTGCCTGACCCTTACTCGTTTGGCTGCTGGGGTGTTGAAGAGTATCTCTTTACTGGTCATGGCGTATCTGGCATAATTTTTTCTCGATCTGTTCGAATCTCCGGCCAACGTTGGGCCCCCAGCTATCACCCTTGCTGCGGGCGGCTCGTGTCTCAAGATTCCATCACTCTGCTCCCCTTCATCTGTTGTGGCCACCATCGGGAAAGTCCCATCCATAAACTCGTCCAGGTACCGATTTCTCACCAAATCTTCGACCTGGGTCTTGAGATCTCTACACTCTGCTGTGGTATGGCCATGGGTGCCATGGAACTTACAATAACGTCCTCTATCCCTCCTGTTGGGTAGCTTTGTTATTGGTGTAGGGAGGTGCAGCAGCCCTCGACCCTTTATGGCCTCGTACACCTCATCCAGGGGCATCTTCAAGGGAGTGTACCGCCCATAGTCCTGGTTCTGGTCGACCAGATGCACTGCTCTTTCTCTGTTTGCCCCACTGTGAGTTGGGGGCGGTGGGAGTGCTTCTGGTCTGCTCGTCCTGCTACCGTGGCAATGTTGATGAAGATCGCCGGATGCCGAATCATGTCTTCTCCAAGGCTCCCTAGCTGGGGAACGAGGAGGTGGCGCCCTGCTGCGCTGATACTGTGGCGGCCTCTGATGAGGCTGGTAAGCAATTACCCTACCTCCTGCTCCACTACCGGAGATCTGGTGGTCCCTCCTCCTGATCGGCCCATTGGTTGGTAATGCTTTCTTCTCTTTCCTCCCTAATCCTTCCAACTGGTCTGTCTTGATCCGTGCAGCCTTCTCCTCCTCAATCTCGATGTCTCTTTTAGCCTGTTCGTATGCGGCTGCATACGTTTGAATAGCTGGGCTTCTCAAATTGTACCACAGCCTTCCTATCTTCACCCCTTCTTTCAGTCCCCTTAACGCCTGAGGGTGGTTGAAGGCTCCCAAGTCGAGGACAGCCCGATGAAACCTCTTGATGAATTCCCGAAGGGTTTCTTGCTCCCCCTGTTTCATGCTCTTCAGCTCCATCATGTCATCTTCCGGTGACATTGCCCCACTAAACTGCTCTGCGAATTCCTGGCACATCTGCTCGAAGGTTTTTATGCTGCCCCGAGGAAGTTTCCTGTACCATTCTCGTGCACGTCCCTCAAGGGATAGTGGGAACACCCTGCACCTTTGGGATGGAGATAATTCTTGTACCCCCGTTATGTCGTTGAAGCGCTCTATGTGCATCAGCGGGTCAGTTCTTCCCGAGTATCTGAGGTCGGGGAGGCGGAAATCTCTCGGAATAACTGCCCTCATGATCTCTGCTGCGAGCGGTGATTCCCCGTCCAGCATTATCCTCCAACCAGGGGCTCTGTTCCTCCCTTGCATGTCGTCAATTATTTGCGCTAGCCTTCGCACTTCCTCCTCCAGCTGTCCTGCGCGACCAGGGTCGCGTGCTGCAGCTTGATCCCGCTCTCGCTCTACATCATGTAAGTGTTGCCTCAGTTCTGTTTCCTCTGCATTCACCACCCCGTCGCCCCCGTCACAAGTCTGTCTTACCGGGGACTGCTCTCTTTCTCTATGAAATTCTCCCCGCAGAGGTACGTTACCTCTCTCACCACCAAATCTCCCAGCGGTTTGACTTTTCTCCGCACTATCGGTACCTGGTGCCGCTCCACCGCCTCTCACCCTTCCCTCTTGGGTTACCCTTCGCTCGTTCCGCAGCTCATGCAGGATGGTTGTCAAGGTTTCCATCTGCTTTTCCATTCGCTCCATCCGGTCGAACATGACTTTTTCCCGTGCTTCGCTGATTACCTCCCTCAGCGTCACGGAATCGTTAAGCCTTATGTCACCCCCTTGTGCGCTACTTCCTCCTATCTCCATTGCCTTTCGCTTACTCCACCCCTCTTCTTGCTATCGACAGAAGCTTTTTGCTCTGGATCCCCACAGACGGCGCCAAAATGTTGATGCGAGATTCCGGTTCTCCTCGTTCTACGATCAGGATCTCTACTCGATCAACTTCGTCACGACCAGGAGGTCTCCTCGCCAGGCTTCTTCTCCAGAGGTCCCTGCGTACACAGATAAGTCAGAGTACGCCGGTTGTTTTCCCGGCGCAAACCCTCCGACGCTCAAGTCAGATATGAAGGTTCGGGAAAAGCTTGCCACAGGTCTTATGGCGTTTTTTGTGGTTTTCTCTTCTTTTTAGGTTTTTTTTCTCTTCTAATCTCAAGAATGCCAACCCTTTTACCTTCGTTGGCTACCTTTTTATAGGCTTCCTCTGAATCTCAGTCTTCCGCTCTTTTCGAGACGGTATGGGACTCCAACTGCTGCGTTATGGGCAAAACATGGGATCTAGCGTGTTACGCCACGGTTCAGGGGAAAGCGTGGCTGCCATGGCTCTGTGAGACCTTGCGTGTTACGCCACGGTTCTGGGGAAAGTGTGGCTGTCATGGTTCTGTGAGATCTTGCGTGTTACGTCGCGGTTCTGGGGAAAGCGTGGCTGTTGTGCCTAGATTCTCGTGCTGGAGAGCACGTCTTGCCAACTGCCGTCGACCGGGTCTCCTCGCCTCTCGATCTCTAGTCAGAATGGCCTTATGCCTCTTATAGGAATTGGCCTCGCGGACGACAACATCGTGGACGAGCATGATATTTCTGCTCCTGTTCTTCCACGCGCCAGGCTTTAACGGAACACACCGGTTCGCAGAACTCCGCCATCAGATATCTGCTCGTCATTCCTGGTCCCTTCGACGCATTTGTCCCAAACAGTATCCCTCCCAAACATCGTTGTCATTTCTAAATCTGAAAAATAGACATACGCTAATCCCGTGTGCCTTCGCTTTCTTGCATTCAACTCGGACCCAAAATGCTAACTATGTCAGTCTGACTGGGGGAAAAAAATCAGTTAAACTCCGCCTTTGTCTACCGGGTTTGGTCATTTTGGAACGACTGGCCACTGGCCCAAAAGTGCAACCAGGCTAGTGAATGCCTGAAAGCCACGACTCATCCCCTTATGCCTTAACCTTTCGTGTTAATATATAAATAAAATAACAAGACAAAATAAGAATAAGGTTAAGTGAAACAGGAAGTATGAAATGTTGAATCTTTTGTCTTCACTTTTGAAGTACATAGTTGAAGTGGAATGCAGTTGATACACTTTCCTCACTATTCCTAGGGATGACAAAATTCGAGTTTGGTTCTAGTATGGTTAATGTCCGGATTCAATCTAGATAAACTTTTTAGACACCTAGGTTGGACTTAAAAAGTCCAGTATCGAGCCCCTTTTTTAACCTGAATTTTTATGCATGGATTTTATATTTTGTAATATTTTTTTATAATTTTTTAATTTATTTTAACGAAATTAGACATAAAATTATGAATATTTAAATATTTAAAATTCTACATATATATGTATAGTAGATAGGTCGAATAAATATAATTATTTAAAATAATATTATATATATATATATATATAAAGTCCGAGTTCCAGCCAAGACCACGAGCTTATTAAATGATGATGCTTGGGATCGATCGAACTTCATCTTTAGGCTGGGTATTATCCTGCCCGCATTGCCCAAGTTCAATCTGGATTCCAGTCTAGGCTAGACAATTATTTTTGATACCTCAAGTTATTTTCGAATAAATTTACCATATAAAAATATTAAACATCTTAATTCTTAAAAGACTTAAACTGAAGAATTGAACTCAGTTGCTCAGATCGAGGCTGAGGTCCAGGAACTTGATGTTAGGCCTAGCCCGACAATCGAGATTGGGCAATTTATTAGCAGGTGGAGCCAACAAAGCCCATTTAAATAGATTCATCATTCCTATTTTAAGATTAATTAATTAAAAACTCTTTGAAATTTTTTCCCACACTGACATCCCAATTCGATTAGCACTCACTAAAAACTGTCAATATTTTACAATGCTCAGCTATAAAAAAGTACAATCGCCAGTCAATATAAGGCGATAGTTTTTCATTATTTCATTATAGATATTTATTCTGCCTTTTGTTTTCGTACGTTTTTATTTGCGGGCTTTTGCTAAGTTACAGTCAGTGTAAGTTGCGTCCCATACAAAAAAATACAAAAAAATAATGACGTGACCGTAGGCCCACGTGATCATTGTGTGGACTGTAAGTTACAATCAACTGTAAATTAGCAAGACCCTAATTTGTGTGCCTAACAATGGATTGTAGAATGTAGGTCCTGTAGCACTGGCAATACGGGTCGAGATTTGTTTATTTAATTCGAATTACAAACTAATTTTTAATTTGAATGAAGAACTAATTTGATAATATTTTAGCTTTTAAAATAATTATTTATAAATGTACTGTAAAAATAATTAGTTATAAAAAATTAAATATTTGATAAATTTTATTTTTAAAAATTTTGTAAATATTAAAAGTTATCGTATGTGTTTAATAAATCTTACTACTAAACTACTATAATAATGAAAAGTATTAAAATAGACATAATGTTAAATTAAATTTATATGTATCAATATGTATATTTAATATATTTTATTTTGTGCATCTCTCTCTCTCTCTCTCTCTCTCTCTCTCTCTCTATATATATATATATATATAAGACAATTGATAAATAAAATAAATATTCTAATTTTGTTATCTCGAAATAATTGGTAATAATAGCAATCTCTTTAAATTCAATGATTTGTTTTTCTTAATTGAATAAGAGTAATTTAGATTTTTGTATTATATGTAAGGATATGTATGAAATTGTATCAAGTATAAAACTGATTTTCAAAATTATATTTTGAATAGTCATTCATTTCGTGCTTTTTTAAATCTTTGTAGGATGGGATGACTTTGTCAAAAGTGATTTTTTAAAAAAATTTATCAAACACTAAAATTAACTTTTAACTTTTCAAAATTACTTTTAAATCTCTCAAAAGTAATTTGAAAGAGCCCAAAATAGTTTTGGATTTGAAAATTTTAAATAAATAGGTCAAATTCTATTTATCCACTGAATAAATAAATTAATTAAATTCAGGTTGGAGCTCATTAATTCGTTTATTAGCTTATGTCTTGTTTATTAAACATAAACAAACTGAATACGAGTTTAATTCAGTTAATTGAATTACTTATTTATCTTTATAATTTTAAATTTTAGAAAACAAAAATTACTAAGTTATAAGGTTATTTGTGATTTTTTTTCTTGATTTTAGTTATTATTTGATATATAATAAAAAATTTAAACGAATTGAATTTTATTTTGATTGGTTGATAAATTCTGTTAAATAAATTAAACAAATAAAAAAATATATTTGTACATTTAACGAAAATTCATTTATCAAATAAATGTAATTTGAATTATGAAGCATGGAATAAAGATTTGTTTAATAAATGAGATAGATTTTAATTCTGCCGGATTTTGACAAAATTTGTTTAGGATTAGTCACCAATTCGTTCGCGTTGTGAACAATAACTGAATTGCAACAACATTTAATTTGCTATATTAGATCGAACGGCCTATAACGAAACGATCAGAAATTGATGTTCGATTTGTTCTAACATGTCGCTTTCTGATGGTGTCGGGGGTGCAGGGGAATAAAGCCAGCATAGTCGATCTAAAACTAGAAGTTGAAAACTAGGAGAAAGAGAATCCAAGTCCAGCAAAGCGCTGGAACATTTGCTCAATTCCCGACGCGCTGTCTCGTGCACAACCCCTCCTTTAGATATCACTGTTCACAGCACGCTCGAGAGTATCCAATATAAGTGTTACTCGCTCTCTTGCAACAACATCTGTGTAAGTAGCAATATTATTTTTGGGACCAGACAATGTTACCCTACGGTGAGCCACGTATGTGGTACCTCGAGGCCCCAAGCCTTGCTTTTGGCAACAGGTAACATGAATGGTTTTGTAATGATGACAATGAAAAGATTTGTTTGGGCAACTCTAGTATTAATGTCATCTTGTGATTCCATCCGAATTTTGTAGTTAAAAATGTTTAGATGAGAAGAGCATTAAGATAGATGATTTCTTAGTTAAGTACTCGTGTTGCACATTAAAAATAATAATAATAATTGAGAAGATTATTCCATATTTTGAAATAAATATTAAATTAATGTAAACAATCGAAAGATATTAAAAAATAAAACTATTGGAGAGAGTTTTGAATATCTCAGTATACACTTTTACATATACTTATTCATGTGCCTTTTACTTAAATCATATATGCATATATGATTATATGTATGATGTGGGTAGCGAAATAAAATCCCAAAAATATTAGGCGACTAAAAATCGATTTCAAATTTATTTACTCTTTTTTTTAAAAAAAAATAGATACATATATAACATACAAAGCACTTAGTATTATTCTCAATTGAAGATTAATATTTTATTAAGAAGTGAAGAAAAAACATTTAAGATGTAAAAAAAATTATTGAAAAAAAACGTTTTCATAAATTTAGCAATTATATTGACAAATCACAAATACATAAAAGGAAACACTTGGTGAAAGTGGAAAATGGAAGAAAGCCCGGTCAGGAAACCCTCCCCCTGTCCAAACACGTGTCCTAAAAAGACAGAAGCGTCAAAATAGACAGGTCACCCCACGGTGTAATTAGACTAATCCTTCCCCACCACAGCACATATTAAGCCGCTTTAGCTTTATCGTGGCGTGCCGCAGCTGCTCCCATTACTGTTTAATTCGCCATCGAAACTGAAAAAAGGGCAAAGAGTCCTCCTCCCTGTCCTAATCTCAGCGTAAATAAATTACAATTAGCGGTAGTAACAAAACGCTAATCATAAAGCTATAAGAGAGAGAGAGAGAGAGAGAGAGAGAGAGAGAAAAAGAGTTAGCAACTAATTTCGCTTCTCTAATTTTATCTCTGTTTACAGTCAGTGAGTTATAGTCAATAGTCAATTTAGTCATCATCATAGCGTTGATTGAAATGCTGAAGTTAATTCGTGTATATCAGCTCTTCTTAAATTTTCTTCACATAGTCTCTCTCTTCCTCTCAGTCCTCGCAGGTATGCCGTCGTTTTATATTTGTTTCCTTTCTATAGAACAAGAATTAGGAAAAAAAATTTTTTCGTTTCATTTAAATTCACCTTCGCTTTACCCGTTGATCTGTTGATTTCGTGTTCGCATCCTGTGTTTGTTGTGTTAGATCTTTGAGGTAACATTTGTTTCAACTGCTTACGATCTGACCACGGCAGAATTTATGATTTTCAAGTACATACTGCTCCAAAATTTTTTAGATAATTTTGCTTATGTGAGTTAATTTTAGCAACTAAAAGGAAAGTGTTTAGGAGCAGAGTGACAGTTTTGATTATTAGTGAAAAATCTGAACTAATCAACAATCATCTTTCCAGAATCACCATATAGAAAGAGTCTACTGGCAACAATATGCTAATACTTTGTAACTTGCATTCTGAATCAAATTAGATGAGATTAGACAAGAATTTATACAGGCATCAGTGTACTTATCTGCCATCTGGCATGTTTGTGTTCTTGTAGGAATAATTTGTAACCAAAACAAAGAAGGGAGAATTTTTATAAAATATGCTAATTTTATGAAGAAAAGTCATAAATGACTTGATGTTTTTCATTGAAAGAGGATTCCCTCTCCTTTGTCAGTTTGTGCATTATTCACACTACTCACAAGATGGATTAAAAAACTTTCAGCTTCTTTACCTTGTTGTTTAATAGAAAGTGTCATCCTATATATAACATGAAAGTGATAGTATCAATATACGCTTCAACATTTGTTGTAAAGAATAGTGAGGAAAAAGAAAAATTATTTCCATTAACTTATCTACTTCTCAACTAGTTTGGAATATATATGTGTATGTGTATGTATGCATGCATACATGCATACATACGTGTATGTATGTTTATATATAAATATATATAGGTTGACACATTGATATGTCAGAATGTAATCAGGAGGTGTTCAACTTACTGATTGTGAATAATAAGTTACCATGACCTCATGATTGAAATCTTCTGTGAGTAAGCCTTAATCCATACAACTAATTGTTGTACAAGTTGATATATGGGCCTACAATCTGATAAACAATGCATATAAAATGAATGACAACCTACCATTTATGCATGCAACTAAAACTATATGAATATTATTAATCTTAAAACATAATGTTTGACACACAGTTCTAAGGTCGTCTACTCTAACAAACTTGATGCAGAAACTGAAATCGGCTTAAGTACTATGAACTTAAAGTTATCATTTTAGCACATAGTTTTATAGCACTATCTGATTTTTATTCTGTATCTAACCTCTGCTTTATTCTGCTCTATATTTAATCACATTCCTTTAAAATTAATGAAGTACTATGGCTTTCATCTTACCTTGAATCTTTTTTTTTCTCAAAAACAAATGTTTTGCAGAGTAACGATGATGCAGTATCAACTTCAAAGAAGTTGCGAACACCAGAGTTTCTTTTAGTTTTCCCTTCAATGAGAAAAAGTATGTTTAATATATGTCAAAATTTGAAAATTAGCAGATGCAGTGGTTCTATTTCCTATCATTGTTGTTACGTAATTATTCTCATGTTGTATTTTGTAAATGCTTTGTGGCTTCACGTCTATCATGTGATTGAGATGCGTGTTTGTGGGATTTGAAATCTAACTTAGGGTTAAAGCCATGCAAACACTCTTTTAGAAGAAAGATAATCATTAAATAAAGATGTTTTACACAGTTAGATAATGTTATTACGATAATGGCATCAGCATGTTGAATTGTATTAAATACTGGATTGATGTTGGGGTGGCTGGGGTGGTCATGTGGTAGCCATGGATGTCGTCACATAAGGGGAAGTTGTGCAGACAGGGATCTTAGCTGATACATCGCCAGTGTTTTGACAAATAGAAAGCTTTTTTTAAAAAAAAAATTTGTTATATACACATGTTTACACTTCCTAATGCATTAACTATGGAAAACACTTTAGAAAATAACATGATTTATCTGAGACCTTTTTTCTTTATTTGGAAATACATCAAGTTGCCAGTCATGCTGTGGCAAATGTGATAATTGGCTTTATTAGTGCAAAGATTAGTTATTCCTTTGTATTGTGGTCGATTGTGAATGAGATGGCCTTGTAGTTGTCATTGGGGGAATTTTGATTTTTCAATCTAATTATGAGTGGTACCTATTGAACTGTGAGAATTAGCTTCAGCAAACTCTAGAATGATCAGTCTTCCGCAGTACTTTTTATATTAGTGAGGTTAACAATATTTGCAAATAATTGTCAGTTATTTTTTTTTTCTGGTAGAAGCTTTGATGCATGGATAGCGAAACTCAATTAGCTCTTTAGATATGCTTGATAATTTAGTTTATTTTTGAAAGAAAATGATAAAACAGGCTGCATGTGGAGTGTGAATGTTTGTCTGAGTTGCCTTTCTGATCACTGATTTTTCAGCTAATTTCGTTGGAAAATATTTGACTTAACCCAATAGTTGTCCTCTCATTTGTTTGACTTTATTTTTTGCTGTACTTAGATCATTGTTATTCATGTGCTTTCCTTCTACATATTTTTATCTCCAGATATAAGCAAAAAATGGCCACTGAGCTCGTTAATTCTGCAACAAGTGAGAAACTTGCAGACGTGGATTGGACGAAAAATATTGAAATTTGTGAATTAGTCGCTCGTGATCAAAGGTTTAACTTACAGAACACTCCAATTTTTTTTATTAAATAATATTTGTTTATTGTTTTGGTTCATTTTTATTGTGCTTTAATGTTGCATTGATTTATTTATTTATTTTTTAATGTTTCATTGATGATTTAGGTTTGCTTAGAGGAGATAGAGCTGAGCTTAGATTAAATGTGCTCTAATCCTCTTGTGGCTTGGTTTTCATAGTATTGGAACTTCTGAAAATCATGAAAAAAAAAAAATTAGTCATTTAGTTATCAAAGGAAAATGTTCATCTTTACAGTAGACAGTTATGAGGTGCTCATTGATGATTTTCCTTTTCACTTTTTGGGGGCTTTTGGACTGTGAAGCTTTACTTATGTGACATATTGCTAATTTGTAGTCTTAATATTTTGCTATTGTTTCTGATTCTTTACTTGCAGGCATGCTAAGGATGTGATTAAAGCTATTAAAAAACGTTTGGTAGCAAAAAACACAAATGTACAACTATTATGCTGTTATGGTGGAGCCCTTTTAATGTCTTTATCTACTTAGTGTTGGGAAATTCTCATTTCCCCTATATTTTTCGAGTTTCAATATGACACTGCAGTTGCATTTTCTTTTTCCTTCCTATAAAACTCTCAAGATCTGGTCATGAAATGACTCTGCAACTTCAGCTTATTTCTTGCATTTTTTTTTTTTGGGGTTCTACAGCTTATTATAAGATCACTGATCTATTATTCAATAATGCAGTTGTTAGAGATGTTGATGAACAATATTGGAGACCATATTCATAAGTTGGTTATAGATACTGGGATTCTCCCTATTCTTGTGAAGATAGTGAAGAAAAAGGTGTAAGCCGGTTTCCTAATGCACAATTTGTGATGTGTGGCTGATTTTTATAATTATCACTTAATTTGCTTTACTTTCTTTTCTGACAGTCAGATTTGCCTGTACGAGAGAGGATATTTCTTCTTCTAGATGCCACGCAGACCTCCCTTGGTGGTGCTTCTGGAAAATTCCCTCAATATTACACAGCTTATTATGAATTGGTGGTAGGTACAGACTCAGAATTTTTCAATTTGGTTTTGTTATTTATTAGACATAATTGGTGTGATGCTAGTTTCTTTGTCATCAAAGTTTAGTTAACTGAGGAAGGATCTTTATTGGTTTTTCTCCCATCATCACTGCTAGTGCTAAGAAATTGATATAAAAGAGACTGAAATGAGATGTTTTGTTTCCTGAAACTTTTACTTCTCCTGTTGTAAAATGGTTTTTTTTTATAGTGCTTATTAAGGAATTTCATTGAAAGTTCTTTTGGCTGGGGCAGTAGCAAATTCTATCCTACATGTCTATCTTTTTCTTTTACGGGCTTTGCTGGAGAGAGGCAGAAACTGTTCAGTAATTTTATGTCTTATCTCCTTCTGATGTGCTCTATTGGCTAATAAAATTCTTGTTAGGATAATATTTAGTGGAATTCTTTTTATTAATTTTTATTAATTATTTTTGCAGAGTGCAGGAGTACAGTTTCCTCAAAGACCTCGTACAATACCATCAAGTCATCCTTCTTCCGATGCAAATAAGAAAGTTACACTAAATGGAGAACTTGCCTTCTCTAGAAATGAAGGTGTTACTCTTGCTCAGCAACCAGAGCCTCAGATTGTTCCAGAATCCAGGTACATTTTGTTAAACTTTTTTCTGCTATTTTTCATCCATTTGAAGCATAATCAAATATTATAAATGCATTTAGCTATACTTGAGAGAAATTAATTCACAATTTCTCTTTCAATTTCTTTTTTAATCTTCTTAGACTTCTGATTTTCATTTTCAACTATTTGATTATTGTAATTGTGATTAATTATTAATTATACATCTCAGCAGTATCGTTATTGCTTATAAATGATTTCTTGGTTTTCTTTCCTATACAGTATTATTCAAAAGGCTAGTAATGCATTAGAGGTTCTAAAGGATGTCCTCGATGCAGTTGGTACTCAGAATCCTGAGGTATATTAGTAAACTATGATTAACAATATTCAATGCCAATTGTTTTTGTTGTCTCGAAATTTAGCTGTGAATTATTAATTAGCATGTGTCATTTTGACTGTATTTTTAGGGAGCAAAGGACGAATTTACACTCGATCTTGTTGAACAGTGTTCCTTCCAAAAGCAACGAGTTATGCATCTTGTAATGACTTCTCGGTAAGTGAACTTCCTAGCTTCCCTTGTGCCTCGTAGTTATAATAAATTTGCTTCTTAACCCTTGCTTTCTAAACTAAAGGAAATCAATGCTATAGATATTATGAAGGACAAGGCGGGCATCTATGTGTTTGTGCATTAATGTGAGTAGGTGTGG